>NC_135227.1:6046644-6264144 GCF_052324685.1 Brachyhypopomus gauderio | reverse complement strand
GCACGCTTCAGAACCATAGTTGTTGCACAAAACGCCCTGATTTCCAGACATGTATCTCTGGTACAAATGAACCTTGTATAAAGTACATCTTCAAGCTGCAAAAAATGTATAAGACTGCTGTTTCTTATCAGTCCAGAGACATTTCTTCGATTGTCCCTGCTTTTCATTTGAGTGGCTGCAATTTTCTCTTAATAGTTTCCGCATGATAGCAACCCTTAAAATGTGCAGCTTTCAAAAAACATTGTGTTCAGTCTATATTCAGTCAAAATAGGCAAACGTTGAGGTGAATGTTTAAATGGTTGCTGAAATGGGCACTGACTATTGTGGAAAGCTTAGATGTGTGTCTGTGTCTCATCCTTGCGTTTCCTAATTGTGTTTCCATGTGTGATTTCATAGCTCTAAGGCTTACAAGACAAGAGCAGTCTGCACCCACACTGGGAGATATGCTCGAGAAAGTCCTGCCAGGTAAATAAGACCAGTTTGGCACAAAATCGTGGGCTTAATCTGTAGATTAACGCTAAATATTCTCCAGAGCGGCGGAAAGTACTCTGCCCAGTTATTGTTCTCAAGCATACAGCATGTAAATGTTCACAATAATGCTGCCTTTATGAAGGCCTTTTTTGTTCTTGGTTTGAGTCCATGGACCATCTGTAATTTTAAAGGTGTAAAGAGTTACTGTGATGCCTACACACACAGTTCTGAATTAAAAGTGCATTAGTTAAGAAACACCACCTCCAGTGGTTAAGTAGATGAACATAACACTGAAATTAAAAATATTTTTTTACTCTTTGGATTGGCCGGCCGTTCCCACCCATTAACACAAAACATGCCTCAAATATCTATGGTATCAGAGTTCAGCTGCAGTTTACTAGTAAATGTGTGCGGTGAGTTGGAATTTCCTTCTGCTTATCAAAGTTGTCATGACTTTTGAGTGATGAGGAAGACTGTAGTTAAGATTATCTCATAATTTGAGTTGTTAGCAATGGGAACAATATGATAACTATATCAGCGTGGGAAAGCACTTAGAACATTTTGAACATTTAGAACATCATCAGCAGTGATTTGCTGCTCTGCGAATCAAGTGTTTTCACTGTCCAATATTTCTTTGTAATGAGCTCCTGTGAGGTTGTCACTACCTGTGTTAGCTGGTTAAAACAGTTCAGTGTAGACACGTCTAACTCCCCTTCTCATGTAATAATTCTTTCCATTTTTAAATGGACCTCCAGCGTTCATTCTCGTTTTTATTACATTTCTTATATATTATGTCAGTACAGCATATTTTTGTCCACAGTACCAGCACACAGTGATAGTGTAGGATGCTTACTGTGTTCTGTCATGTTTTCATAGCCAATCAGATGGAGATGGGGGTGGAGTATTGGGGTATTGAGGTGTGTTTCATAAAGTGACTGACAGGAGGCAGGACTAGACAACTCTGTCCAGGAATGTTATTTTTCAAACAGGTTTTCTCAGGCATTGTAGTAATGTGCAGATGCTACTGCTAAAATAATATTTTTATTATGCTCTACATACAGTATTTTACAATTTATCTGAACTATTATAGGTGTGAAGTCAACTAATGCACCTTTATGACTTCAGACATTTACAGTGACAATGATCCACTCTAAATGCCCCGATAGCAACTAGATGTGATTAGCGTTCTCTGTATCTACATCTTATGGTTCAAGTTTCACTCATAAAGCACTCCAATCAGGTCCTGATTCCTTGAATGTGAACCTCATCTTCTGCGCAGCCCACCAGGGCTCCCCTCCGGAGGACGACTCAGTCATCAAGGATCTTCTCCCCGAGGACGCCGGCATAGACCACCAGACGGTCCATGCCCTCATCATGGTGCTGATGAAGTTCATGTCCAAAGACAAGAGCAGTGCCGAGACTGACATCGGCAGTGCCAAGGCCTTCAACACGGTGAAGAGGCACCTCTACGTCCTGCTGGGCTTCGACCAGCAGATGGGCTGCTTCATGATCGCCCCGCAGAAAATGCGCTCGTCCACCTGCTTCAATGCGTTCATCGCCGGCATCGCACAGGTGAGCTGGAGAACACGACGCGCACCAACACCACCTTGCACATTAGCAAAAGGGCCGACGACTGACGGAAGGCGAACGGCGGAGCCGACCGTGTTCACGGGCGGGTGCGGTCGATGTCGATCGTAAACATGTGTCTTCCCCCCCTTGCCTGTGTCAGGTGATGGACTACAACATCAGTCTGGGGAAGCAGCTGTTGCCCCTGGTGGTGCAGGTGCTGAAGTACTGCACCTGCCCCCAGCTCCGCCCCAACTTCCAGGAAGCGCCACGCTGCTCCCTGTGGGCACTGAGGCCACACATCAGACAAATGTGGCTGAAGGCCTTACTTGTCATCCTCTACAAGGTAGTTGGTGCTCCGTTTTGGGAATGTCACATTGACTCCTTTGTTATTATGAAAAAAGAGGGAACAGCATGGTTTTTAGTCATATATTCATCATTATGAAGATATCTTCCAAGAATGTCCTGAAATATGCAGGGTGTAAAACAAATGGGTCTAAACCGGCTCTGTGGGTGGAAATGTCGGTTCAGCCCCCCCTAGTGGCAGAATTCAGATTGTCTGAACAGCACATGAGTTCTGTGTTATGGGAACATGCACTCTGGTTATGGAGAACTGTACCTCCAAGAAATTTTTATAAAGCGGGACTTTTGAAGACGCTGGTGTGCTGACACTGAATCTGAGTAGCTAGTCTAGATATAATAAACCAGTGTTTTCCAGCCCAGTCAAGCACTCCTAGATGATCCACATCTTGCTCTGTCTCAGCTCACAGCGCACCTGAAATCTGCGATTAAGAACACCGAATCCTCGTTTAGCTGGGCTGGAATCTGGGAGAGAGCAAGAATGTAGACCATTTGAAAATGTTATTTTAATGCCCTTGCTTGAAGTCTGCGGGTTTTGTAGAACACAAGTTTCATCCATGCTGTGCCTCTTACTCATATAATGAACAGACTTCTGGGGCCTAGTTACTGTGAGCATAGAGCTGGGAGCACATGTCTGAGCAGCTGGGCCAGCTGTGCATGCAGACTCCTTTGTATGCGAACCCCCTTAACATCTGTTTGCTGCAGTACCCATACAGGGACATGGATGTGAGTAAAGAGGTTGTTCTGCACCTGATCCACATCACCATCAACACCCTGAACGCACAGTACCACAGCTGCAGGCCCCACGCCTCAGCGGGTCCGCTCTACAGCGACAACTCCAACGTCAGCCGCTACAGCGAGAAAGAGAAGGGTATATTATTATTAACCATGAGTTCATGATGCACTCCAAGATACCAAGACTTTGACCTTGTTTGAACTTGTAAGTGTCTGCTTGCACGACTTGCTTTGCAGAGGAGGACAGCGTGTTTGACGAATCCGACATCCACGACACTCCGACGGGAGCGGGAAACAAGGAATCGCAAACTTTCTTCGCTCGGCTTAAACGGATCGGGGGCAGCAAGTCTGTCAAATATCAGCCCGTGGAGCTCAATGCTCAGAGGAGTAAGTGTCTGCTTGGTTCGCTCCCATTTAAACGAAGTGTCTGCTTGGTGTGCTTCCGTTAGAATGCAAAGGCGTGGGTCTGTGAGCGCACTGTAAAGATGTCCGTCGCCACCCCCCCTGCAGGTGAAATTGAGTTGGCGGAGTACCGGGAAGCGGGCCCTCTGCAGGACAGCCTGCTGGCCGCCGCGCGGGACGAGGGCGGGAGCAAGAAGAAGCGCCTGCAGGCTATGCACAAGCAGAAGTCCCTGGACATCTCCAACGCCGACTCCATTCTCTTCAGCCTGGACGAGCATCGCCGCAAGTCCTGCATCGACCGCTGTGGCCCGCACGGTCCGCCGCCCCCGCCCCCGTCGTCCTGCTGCTCCACGGCGAGGCACTCGCGCCGAGCGGACCGCCACGGGAAGGCCTCCTTCGACGGCTCCATGGGCGCTGACGGACCGGGCTCCAATCTGCCCGCGGACGCCATCCGACCCATCATTCCCGAGGTCCGGCTGAGCTGCATGGAGACGTTTGAAGATAAGACCCCAGGGCTGGATTCACCTCTGGCGGTTACTCCTCATGGCAAAGAAGACGGCGACCTGATCGACCTGTCCTCCGACTGCACGTCCATACCAGAAAAGCGCTCCATTCTCTCGCTGTCCGACAGTGACTCGCTGGTCTTTGAGCCTCTCCCGCCCCTGCGTATCGTCGAGAGCGACGAGGACCTGTTCGAGGTGCTCTCGAGGCCGCTGAGCGGGATGCAGGGCAAATCCGAGCATCCGTCGCCCTCGTCCGCCAGCACCGTCATGCGTCTGTCCCCGGTCGTCCAAGTCAGCGTGCAAGACTGCTCCAGGGACAGGACGAGCAGATCCAGCAGCCCAGCAAAGGGCAGCCCAGCGCAGACCGCGGAGAGAAGACCTCCCTCTATGACCCCTACTGCCTCCCTGGAGCTCCCTGACCACACGCACCACCCTGCAGGCCTGGAGAGCCCCATGACCTTGAAGCAGAAGAGAGACCTGTTCAGAAAGACGTCCCACGTGCCCAATACCTCTGTAGACGACGGGTGCACACCGCCCGAGGACAAAGTGTCGGGGAGCCCGTCGGGTAGGTCTGTGTACCTCAGCGTCCCCGAGGACACTCTGGACAGCCTGGACCCACTTAAGGCTGACGCAGGGGACGGGGGCACACGTGGCGAGGATGAAGACGAAGACGACGATGACTCCGGCGACGAGAGAGAGAGCAATGCAAAGCCTGATGATGTGAGCGACGAGGCTGAGTTCAAGATCCAGATCGTACCTCGGCAGCGCAAACAGAGGAAGATTGCGGTGAGCGCCATCCAGAGGGAATACCTGGACATCTCCTTTAACACTCTGGACCAGATGGTTGAGGAAAACACAGACGCAGGTGAACAGAACATGCTCCTGACTCCGGTTAGATCTACACTTCACTTGCATGTGTGTCCACTTTCATGTAACTGTTGATATATCGTGTCCATATTCTCATATGTATAAATCAATAATGTTATATACAGTGTTTGTATCATACATTGGTAGAAAGAACAGGAACAGAAGTACCATCCGTAATTCTGTAGGTCAGACATTTTCTTTTACAACAATCCAGATATTTAGAATGCTGTACAAAATATTTCTGGAAGTGTAAAAATTGAGAGCATTTCTGAGACTCTCAGACCTGTAAGTGAGAGTCGTCATGATACATGAAACACGTAATACATTTCAACTTGTTGTTTGTTCCTTATCGCTCAGGAAACACTCGAGTGATTTGTTCTTCTTCAGGGGCCTTTGTGATTTGTGATCCACTTAGTGATTCCCAGTAACCTAATTTATATGTTCTCAACACAGTAATTACTGGTTAGACAAATAGAATGTTAATGACTGGTTATAAAAATTGAAAGGTTAATTAGATTATCCCACAGTTGCAAGTGTAATTTGAGGTCAACCCGTAGTGATATATAAATCTTACCCATCAACTCCCTGCGT
Organism: Brachyhypopomus gauderio; assembly: GCF_052324685.1. Classification (NCBI taxonomy): domain Eukaryota; kingdom Metazoa; phylum Chordata; class Actinopteri; order Gymnotiformes; family Hypopomidae; genus Brachyhypopomus; species Brachyhypopomus gauderio. Next base: position 6,258,649 of record NC_135227.1, on the reverse strand, counting down.
CGCCTCGCAGATCACAAATCTCTGTCCAAACTGGAGAAGCCACGAGGATCGGCCTCCGCCCCGGCGCTCGAGGCCTCCGCCCCAGAAACCAGCAACCGGTCGTCAGTAACAAGTAGGAGCCGCAGACCTCTCTAACCATCCTCACCGCATGGTGCTACCAGCTCATAAAACACCCTTTAATCCATTAAGCAAACCGTAAATCTGAGCCTCGACCCCCTCATCCTCACCTATAAAAATAAATACCGTCGTCCATCCTCCGGGGCCCGTGACGGGCTAAGTTCAATCTGTTCGTCCTGGAGTGAGAGAGGCAGGAAGTGTTTTGCAAAGATCCAGCAGACTCCATTAGAGGCTGGCTGAGGTGGAGAAGAGTAACTGTGCTGAAACAGAGACTCAGAAGTGCTCAACATGGTGGTGTTTTAAAACAATCATGGCAGCAACTCTTTCATTTCACAGTGCAGATAACAAATATATGAAGTTAACTAAATCAAACATTTTTAAGTGTAAGGGTTCAATGCATATTTCCCCAAGGCAAGCAGGACCATTAAGTTTTTTTTAAAGTATTTCATATGTATTCAATTATACAGTTTTACATTTTCCATTATTTGATCATTTTATTCATTATTATTGTTCAATACCAAAAAGCAAACCACAAGTCCAGTGAATAAATACCTAATAAATGCTGAAGTACTTTTTTTTTTTTTCCTTCTGTCTTCGTCTCGCTGGTCTCCCTCAGAGAGATCAGATCTCCGGGTCTGTGCAGATCTCTCTGTATAAACATCCCTTTATCGCTTCTCCCAGCCACTTTGTTTATGCGTTGCAGCTCAGTACCGGCAGGTGAAGCGCGGCTCTCTGGGAGCCGTGACGATGACTCACCTGATGAAGAGGCAGCTGGAGCACCAGTCCAGTGCGCCACACAACATCAGCACATGGGAAACAGGTCCGAATGTGCCGCTTGTGTAAAGCCAGATGTGTAAAGCCAGATGTGTAAAGCCAGATGTGTAAAGGCAGATGTGTAAATCCAGATGTGTAAATCCAGATGTGTAAAGCCAGATGTGTAAAGGCAGCGTGGGAGGCTCGTGCTGAACTGTACCACTGTACCCCAGCAGGTCCCACCAAGACCAGCCTGCTGTCTGCCCCCAGCACGGCGAGCATGTTTGTTCCTGCACCGGAGGACTTCAGCGATGAGCAGCCTACCAACATGGCTGACAGGTAGACTCGACTAGAATGTGTGTGTGTTTGTGTTTGTGTTTGTGTGTGTGTGTATGTGTGTGTGCGTGTGTTACATCTACATTGCCGTCTACGTGTCTCTGTGTATGCGTGTGTGTGTGTGTCCAGGTGCCGGGACTGCGGGGCTGTTCTGGAGGAGTATGACGAGGAGACTCTGGCTTTGGCTGTGGTGGTTCTGTCTATGTTCACCCACCTGAGCCCAGACCTGGCTGCTCCTTTACTACTGGACATCATGCAGTCGGTGGGCAGGTACATTACTGCAGCACCATGACAACTACTGTACTGTACAATACACACTGCACAGTGTATCCTGTGTAGTGCACTATGTGTCAGATACACTGCACCAGTCAACCTGCATTACACTTTTGCACAACACACTCTACACAATTTACACTTCCAAGGTTATACAAAATATTAAAGGTAACTGCAATGTAATTTGAGCAGTGTACTGCACATGAGAGGAAACAGATCCAGAAGGTGTGAATATCAGAGCTCTGGATGATAACAGCATAGTGGCTCTTTCTGCTGTGCTGTAATAAAACGGGAACCTGAGATGATGTTTACATGTCAAAGATGTTTACATGGCCTTTGTCAATGTTGTGTTCTCTCACATAGGTTGGTGTCCAGTGCCAGTTTCTCAGGCCAGGCTGAAAGGTGGGTTTGGTTTTTTAGGCTGTGCTGTATATGTGTCTCTGTCTCAATGGTATTGTGGGTTTTTAAAATATTTCTGTGTGAGTGTGTGTTTGTGTGCATATGTGTGTATTATGACATTGTCCTGTGGTTGGTCTACCTGTGGCTGTAGTATGCTGATCCCGGGGAACGCTGCAGGGGTTGCCAAGCAGTTCCTGCGGTGTGTGTTGCACCAGCTCGCCCCCAACGGCATCCTCCCACAGCTATTCCAGAGCAACATCAAAGGTACCTGCAAACCTACTCAGTGCCAGCTCACACACACACACACACACACCCTCCCACACACTAACACACACACACACGCACCCTCCCACACACTCTCACACACACACACACACACACCCTCCCACACACTCACACACACACACACACACACACCCTCCCACACACTCACACACACACATCCACACACCCTCCCACACACACACACACACACACACACACACACACACACACACACACACACACACACCCTCCCACACACTAACACACACACACACGCACCCTCCCACACACTCACACACACACACACACACCCTCCCACACACTCACACACACACACACACACCCTCCCACACACTCACACACACACGCACCCTCCCACACACTCACACACATACACACACACCCTCCCACACACTCACACACACACACACACACACACGCACCCTCCCACACACTCACACACACACACACACGCACCCTCCCACACACTCACACACACACACACGCACCCTCCCACACACTCACACACACACACGCACCCTCCCACACACTCACACACACACACACACACACACACACACACACACACACACACACACACACACACACACCCTCCCACACACTCACACACACACACACGCACCCTCCCACACACTCACACACACACACACGCACCCTCCCACACACTCACACACACACACACACCCACACACTAACACACACACACACATCCACACACCCACAAAACCACACACAGGACACTCAGAGAACACACACACACACACACACACACACACACACTAACACACACACACACGCACCCTCCCACACACTCACACACATGCACCCTCCCACACACTCACACACACACATCCACTCACCCACAAAACCTCACACAGGACACTCAGAGAACACACATACACACATACACACACACACATCCACACACCCACAAAACCACACACAAGACACTCAGAGAACACATACACACACACACACACACACACACACGCACACACACACACACACACACACACACACACACACACACACACACACACACACACACAAACCCCCTCAAATAAAACACCTGTTCCTGATATTTTCCTGCTTAGATGGGAACTTCCTTCGTACACTGGCCTCATCTCTTATTGATTTTAATGAACTGAGCTCCGTGGCAGCTTTAAGCCAGCTTCTCGAGGTGGGTCTTAAAATCGTAAACCTATTGCAAACATGCTTGCTCAGAGTGATTGTATTTTCATTCATGTTCCTCACTTAGCCGTCCCTGCAGAACATTCACCAGCAGATGGCACTCTTGTCACATAACACCAAGCGTGGCTTTTTATGTAGTGCACTGTAAAAGCAATGAGATCCAAACCAATAAGATTTCTTTCAAAGTGAGATTTACAAGACAGAATATGCAATGTAAAGATGCACAATTTTCCAGTTATTGCATTTATATGCCTTTGGATTCATAGTTAACTTTGCAATAACTCTCAGTCTCACTGGTTACACTGTAAATGAAACATGTCAAGTGTATAATTAAAAACATAAAGCCAATGTATTGGATTGTTTGATAAATAGGGAACAGGCTTATACAAGACACTTTATAAGAATATTCTAAGTTTGATGTCAGTATTAAACAGATGTCTAATGTGTCTAATTTTATCTCAAATGTGGCATACCATATTCTTAGGGGCTGAACAATAAGAAGAGTCTGCCAGCAGGAGGCACAATACTCCATTGCTTGGACAACATTGCCACATTCATGGAGGCTCTTCCTATGGACTCCCCTAGTAACCTCTGGACAACCATCTGCAACCAGTTCCAGACCTTCCTGACTAAACTTCCAGCTGTGCTTCCTCTGAAGGTATTAGCTCTCAAATCCTGGACCACTGCATGACTGGCCCGCTGTCTCTCACCCTTTGAATGCCCCTCTCATCTGAATTCTTCTGTTTCAGTATCCGCTAGACTCCAGCTTGAGAATCATCATCTGTTTACTGAAGATCCCCACCGCTAACGCGACCAGAGTAAGTGCACGTAAAACACAGGGCGCTTCAAACATAAACGTGTGGCTTTTGGTTCTGGTTTTGGGGGCATGTTTCGAAGCAGGCGCTCCCCCCCGGGTCCGAGCGTCTCCGCGGGGCTGCGGTGCTCCTCACACGCTCCCTCCGTGTCTCCTAGAGTCTGCTGGAGCCCTCGTCCAAGCTGCTCAGCTTCGTCATCCAGTACGGCACCTTCAGCCTCTCCTACCTCGTCGAGCTCTGCGGCCTCTGCTACAAAACCTTCAGCAAGGTGAGCCAGTAGCATGCCGTTCCGAATGTTCCCTTTAAAGTGAATGCAAAATGCGGGCTTTCTGAGCGAGTCTTTCTTGTGATATTATATAAGTGGGCCTGTTAATTTATTCATGAAATATATGCACATACAGCATTTGGCAGGATGGTGTTTTTCCAGACCAGCTAACATATTTATCGGATATGTGCGCTGTGGATATCGAACTCATGCGCACGGTATCTCCAGGTGATCTCCAGGGTCACGAGTGAATGGAAGAAGTACGCTGTAGAGGATAATAGCCATTGGGATGAAACGAAGATTTCTTAGCCTGGTTCGACCTCCTGAGATGGGCTGAATATCTCGCTGCTCAGTGCGTTCGATATGAAAGCGTATGAGGAGAACAGCACGTGGATGTGGAGTGCTGTGGTGGCCCTGCTGGGCGTGCAGGCTGCTCACACTTCCTTTACACCAACAGCAAAGTCAAAGGCAAAGTCAAGTGTGTTTGTTAGCACAGTGCAGCTTTACATATGGTTGGCTCCAGATTCCTAATGAGCAGGTCCGTGGCACATAAACGCTGCCCCTGGGTGCATTAAGGAAGATCTTGAGAGGACCAAGACGCAGGATCCCGTCTTCCTCGGGTGGCCGAGGCTTCTGAACAGTCGCTCTTCTAGTTCTTCATCTGCAAAGCACATGTGTCATTATCCCAGTGTTAATGATGTTTACAGTGCTCAAAGGTTGTTTTTTTTCAAACTGGAGAATATGCCTGTGCACCTAACAGAAACCTTATCTAAAGGAAAATACATCAGTGAGATCTTTGCTCTCTGAATATAAATCTAGTTTTCCTCCTCTCTTCCATTCTCTCTCTCTCTCCTTCACTATAATCCACTTGAAGAAGAATTCAATCAAATGGTATTGATTTTCATATTTCACAATGGTGGTCTAGAGGTGTAAGAGATGGATGTGCGCCCGAGATGTGCTGATAAGATCACGTGAGGATCTGCAGTTATTGTTGCTTGGCATGAGCTGCTGTCCTTCATGTGGCTTTCTACTGCATATACACACCATCACCAGGGGTCTTGTGCAGCCGGTTATATCGATTCGTCTTAGGCAGGGTCTCAACATTCATTTTTCACATTCATTTTCCATCATCATAAATGGCAACTTTTTTGTTGTTTCAGTGTCACATGTGACAAGGTCTTGGATCATGACACGGTGTCTAAGCTGTTTTATTTGTATATGGTTTGGCATAGTAACTGCTAAAATCTTTAGATGACCACAGAGACTGGTGCATTTTCTAAATACAAGGGCTTGCTATGCCCTAGCTGGACTCTTTGAGAAAACTAATACTCAACTTTTTTGAGTGACTCATTTTTTTTACATTTAAGTGACTCAAATGTTAAGAGGATATAGTAAGGTGGCATCCCAAGTTGACCCCAGCAAGCGTGATTAGAGCTGAAGGATTAGAGCTGAGTTGTCCTCTGTTTCAGTTTTAGCCCAGCGGGACCTAAAGTGCTGACACAAAGGCCCGGTTCCTGTTGCTGTGAGGTCGCGCGGGCGGGAAAAGGAGAGATTGCTTTTATGTAGGTGCGGACTGTGGAAGAGGAGCTGGGCACACTGCCATTCTAATCTGGTCTTCGGCCTGGAATATGGACAGACGACGTCACACTGAGTGGCACAGCGGGGTGGAGACGTAATCAGGCTGCAAGAAACAGCCAGTTGTAGAGGAGAGACAGACAGACAAAAGAGTGTATAATCCCTGAGAGCAACAGGAAAGGCGATTGCAATAAGGAGAGTGCGTCAGACTAAAGAGGACAAAAACTCGTTGAGTGCCTTTTACACCTCGGTGTTCTTGTTCTGTTCTCGTTCTTCCGCAGGAGAGGGATAAGTTCTACATGTCCCGTGTCGTGGTTCTGGAGTTACTGCAGGCTCTGAAGTTCAAGTCTTCGATTCCCGACACTAATCTACTGCTCCTGGTCCAGGTAGTTTGTGTTGTGATGTCATTTAAAGCTGAGTCAAGGAGTGAAACACCAACGCTACGTCTCTGTATTCTGTTTCCCATAAGTTCGTATGCACTGACATTGGAACTCGACTATCTGAGTCCACCATTCTACAAAAACACATGATCTCTTCTTTGCCCGGGGTGAGTGCTTTGTGTATCAGTTTCAATAATGTGTGTGTGTCTGTAATATTTAAATACAGATTAGGTAATTTGTGCATTTCTATTCAGTGCACAACGGCTGCTATGGAGTGCTTGAGGCAGTACCTCAGTGAGCTGCTAGACTTCATCGCAGACATGCACACACTGACCAAATTAAAGGTGCAGTATGTACATGCGTATGCAACAGTTCACTGTTGGACATGTTGGACGGAATATGCTTTTCATTACTACCGTCTGTCATTCAGTTCAAGTGTCCTGTAGGAATTATTACCTGCTGCTTTCAGTTTGTTAGGAATGAGAGCACAGTGCCAAATTCTAATTGCTCAATTCTCAGTGTTAAATATGTTGTAATGTTTGTGTTATGTACTGTAACCGGTATCATGGCGTGTCTCCCCCCTGCAGAGTCACATGAAGGCCTGCTCACAACCGCTGCACGAGGACACGTTTGGTGGCAATCTAAAAGTGGGCTTGGCCCAGGTGGCAGCCATGGAAATCAGTAAAGGCAATCACCGTGACAACAAGGCTGTGATTCGTTACTTGCCATGGCTGTATCACCCACCATCTGCTATGCAACAGGGGTAAGAGCATCTTCTCCAATGAGAATGAAAGCAATTTGCTAAGTTATATTGCCATATGTCTTTGTAAAATATGTTGTGTGCACTGATGGAACTGTGGTTCTTAACATAGTGGCTGTTGTTATATGGTTCTCTGTTCTCTGATGATGTGTTTTCTCTCCCTCAGGCCCAAGGAGTTCATCGAATGTGTGTCTCACATCCGCCAACTCTCCTGGCTTCTGCTGGGTTCTCTTACCCACTGTGCTTTGCATCAGGGCTCCACATCCTGTATGCCCATTCCGCTGGAGGCGGGCTCTCACATCGCCGACCACCTCATCGTCATCCTCATCGGATTCCCGGAGCAGTCCAAGGTCACTTCAGCCCAGAGCCGCCCACAGACGTACGGGCCGGGCCGTGGGACAGCGGCTCTAACGCTCGCGCTCTTCTTCCACCAGACGTCCGTGCTGCACATGTGCTCCCTGTTCCACGCCTTCATGTTTGCTCAGCTGTGGACCATCTACTGTGAGCAGGCGGCCGCCGCTCCGGCCAGCCAGAACCAGAACCAGAACGAGTTCTCCTCCGGGGCCATCCTGACGGGCTTGGAGTTCTGGAGCCGGGTCACACCCAGTATCCTCCAGCTCATGGCCCACAACAAAGTAGTAAGACGCTGCTCTATATTCCGATTTTACTGAGGTCATCATTTTTTTAAAGGCCATTGTTTATTTTTTTTAGATTGCCATAAATGTTCATCTTTTTCATTGCACTGCAGCTATGACTAAAAATGCTGACAGACTCCACGGAGGAGCAATGTGTCCCAATGTGGCTCAGACTGGCACTGAGGCACAGCTGACATGTGACCTACAGAGATTGCTGCCTTTATAACATGATCAGTGTTCTACAGTAATTGATTTGAATGGACTTTCAGTGCTGGGATTGCACTCTCTCCAGCTGAACGATGCTTGTGCTTGAATCATCATCTTTACTTTCCAGATCCTGAATGACAGCGTTTCGGTTTTTCTTCCCTTCAGATGGTGGAGATGGTGTGTTTGCACGTCATCAGTCTCATGGAAGCGTTACAAGAATGTAATTCAACCATTTTTGTGAAGGTAAGTTTGTGTTGTTTCTCGTTAATGTAGTCAGAGATGCCAGAGAAACTGAAAATGAATAAAGTAATTCATTCTGTTGACCGCTGTTCAGCCCCGTCGACAGGGGGGGACAACCGGGTCTGTTGTCCCGGGCCCCAGGGCCAGGGGGGCCCATCAAAGAGCCCAGCAATTTATTTTTTATTTAAAGTCTATAATTTTTAAATAATCTTGAAATCTTTCATTAATATAAAATTCTGTACTCAAAATAAACTCAATGGCTAAAATATATGTTTTTTAACCTATCTGCATATTTTCCATTAAGTGCATACACCCCCGCATCCCACTGGAAAATGGTTTGATCCAGCACCGACCGTAACTGGCTGGTACCCGCACAACAGCGGGAAATACAGTGGTGGATAGTTAAAGTAAATACAGAATCTTGAGCGCAGAAAAGAAAGGAAAACATTTACCTGACGAATTTTAATGTTGCATTGTGTTCCAGGTTTGAAAAGTGCTGGAATTTAGGCTAAAGTACTTGAAAATGCTTGAAAGTAACTACTTTGTTTCACAACAAATAGCTGTCTGACTGAACAGTTCTCGTGAAGACGTTAAGATTGGGCGTTTTGAAAATAAACAACCATTAAATAATGTGATAAAAAGCGAATTATTTCGAGTGAATGTATAAATATTTAACTCAATTAAGTTTAACGTGTTGGAAAATATTGAAATTGACCTTTAAAGTGAAGTACAAGTGCTTTAATTCCACATTATAAAGGTGTATGAACCCTGCAAACATGACTTTGTTCATTGCGCTGAAGCGCGTTGCGCGCGAAGTTACAAAAGTCAAGAGGTGCACGACGCGTCAAGTATATAACCAGTCAGCTGTCAGAAACAGCTTTGATGTGTGGCTATATTATATACTATATGACCTAACAGAAGGATTGTCAAATGACGAAATTCAAATGACGTGCGACGGGGGGGGGGGGGGGGGGGGGGGGGGGGGGGGCACATTAAACTTTCTTGTCCCGGGCCCTAGCAAGACTGTCAACGGGCCTGCCGCTAGGGTGACCAGATGTCCCACTTTGTGCGGGACAGTCCCGCTATTTCATTACTTTTCACGTGTCCCGCAAATTGAGACATTGTCCCGCATTGTTATAGCCTGCCAGACTCCGGTTTTGAAATGCGTGTTTTTTTTTTTTTATCAATGTCTGTGTGTGGGAAAAGCGGTGATGGCTGTCATCAGGGGTGGGGCGGGCTGAATGCAGGCGTAGGGCACGCCCACCAACACAAACCAGTGCAAATCAGGGGTGGGTTTCCCGAAATGTTCGTAGTGCTAAGTACTTCGTAACCTCGTATGAAACGTACGAGGTTAAGAAGTACTTAGCGCTACGAATGTTTCGGGAAACCCACCCCAGGTCAGAACAGCACCTACATGCAGCTATGGAGGACAGGGAGGAAAACAGGACTCGATCTAAAAAACGAAAATGTAGCTATAACAGAGACTGGGAAACTATTTACCCCTGGGTGAAACCAGTGCAAGGTGACTCTTGTAAAGTTTTTTGTGACGTTTGTTTGAGTCATTTTTCCGTTTCACACGGAGGTGAATATGATGTGAAAAGACACAGACAATGCGAGACTCACAAAAAACGTGTAGCTCAAAAGGAGACTTCCCAGTCTATGCATACGTTCCTGCTAAAACCCAAACTAGATTCAAGGGTAGATAAAGTAACAGCAGCTGAACTAGCGTTTACCACACTGTGAAACACTCCCTATCATACAGGTCAGAATTTATTTTTTTAATTTTTATTAAGTTTCATTTATTTATATATATAAACACATTATTATTTGCAGTTTTATGTGCTAAAGGGGCAGAATAGAGATGTTTAATTTATTATTTAAAAAAATAAATTGCACACTATTTTATCTCGATGCATTGTGTCCCACATTGTCCCACACAAACATAGTTTGTCCCACATCTGGTAAATTGGAATCTGGTCACCCTACCTGCCGCTGTTATATCACAATCAACCATATGGTCGGTTTTATGTTGCATACTTTCTGATTTCATCTTGCATACTTTCTGATTTCATCTTGCATACTTTCTGAATTGAAGTGTGATCACTGATTTTTACTCTTTTCTGTAGTTAATTCCTATGTGGTTGCCAATGATTCAGTCTAACCTAAATGTAAGTATTCAGTTTGTCACACACTGTGATGTCAATGTCCCAAAATATTTCTTGCTGAAAAATGAAAGTGACATTGAAAAACCGGCCCAATGCAGCACATTTGCCTTCGAGCTGATCGGTTGTGTCCGTGTGTAGCACCTGTCCGCAGGTCTGCAGCTGCGTCTCCAGGCTATCCAGAACCGGGTCAACCACCAGGGTCTCCAGGGGGCCCCACCCAGCTCCTTCCCCTTCGCCCTGCGCAAATGGCTGCAGTGCACCCAGTTTAAAATGGCTCAAGTGGAGATCCAGTCCTCCGAGGCCGCCTCCCAGTTCTACCCGATGTGACGTGTGCTCCTGTAGCGGTGACCGCACGACCAGCACGCACAGGGCTCCAGTCAGCACACTCTTCATCTGTGAACACGAGCGTAGTTATATTTAGCAGCTCCGCTTTGGCGTGTGTGATCCGAGTTGTACTACTGTCTGTGGGTTTTGGCAACAGCGGTTATGCAGTAGCAGGTGTGGCGTGACGGCGTGTACCTTAACCGAGGTCTGTGATCTTCCTGCTCATGTGTAAGGCAAATGAAACACTGGCACAAAACGTTAAGGAGTACAAATAGCAGGAGGTGGTGCAAACAGATACAGTCTTCCTGCTGCCGGGGTGGGTGCGTGAGACGTGGACAAATATGTCCCATCATAGGTCCCGTCATGATGGAAGACGGAATGGAATCTGTTTATTTATTGACGTGTTAAACTAAAAGTTGCAGCTGTGAAGAGTCCAAACATTTAATTTGTTTACTGAGCTTACGTTTTGGTTTTAAGTGTAGCATTATTGGTGTGTATATAAGTAAAATATTATTTAGCTACATTGTATAAGTCTAATGGGAAGACTCCATAATCATGGGTGGGATGGGGTGTGTGTGCATGTGTGTGTGTGTGTGTGTGAGAGAGAGAAAGAGAAAGAGAGAGAGAGGTGTGAAATATGAGAATTATTGACTGCTACGGTTCATATGATCACAAGATGAAAGAATACTGATGTTAAATTTAGAGGGCTTATGACACTACAGATATTGAACCATATGTTTTGAATATATTTACTCATTTTAAGTAAAAAAAATAAACAAAACAAATTTTTTATTTGTATATGGTGTGCCAGATGTTATATCAAAATTGTCATTATAATGTATGTATGTAAAATAAGGTACTAAAAGTCACTCAAAAAATGATTGATTCAGGAATGACCCCGTGTGAAGTGGTGAGGGGCTTGGTCACCTCAGGAGGTTAAAGAGCACGGATGCTGTTTTCAAGCCTCCAGTCCTTCCATCATTCATTTAAAACCCTGTTTATTCCAGTCACTGAATGGAATAGCTGTTCTCATGTTCCCCGTCCTCAGTGAGGGAATATTTACTTTGATATGGTCAACATCTCAATTTGTAATCTAGGGAGGGGTATCACTGTTGTATCAGTAAGACTGCATTGCATATATGCACGAATAACACAAATCGGTACACTGCGTTCATGGCAATGCGCCCCCTGCCCTCAGTGCTCTCACAGGATAAGGCCCACTTCACATCAACCTCTGTGCCCAGCTCATCAAAGCGATCCTATCTGTGTGTGTGTGTGTGTGTGCTTACATTTGTTTGTGTGTATGTGTGTGCGCGCATGTGTGTGTAATCAACTCCCCATGCTCAGAGGCAGCATCTGCCACACGCCTGCCATGGTTGTTTGAACTTTGAGCCCTTTCAAATCTCTCGTTCATTAGCAGCTGCTTATATAAACTCCCAGCCACGAGGCCCTCCTCCCGCCTGCTTCTACCTACCACGTTTTCTCAGGCAGAGCCATACGTGTGGGGAGGTGAACTGATGAGCGGACAGGTGGAGGTCAGTCAATAACAGGCCACAGGGCGTGGGAAGAGAAAGGTGAACGTGGAAAGCTCACGGTGTCCTGGTTTGGTGAAGGTGACCATCAGCTGGCCATTGACAGGACTGCAGTCCTATGAAGAATCAAAAGATCTAAGGCATACCTGCAAATTCTCCAGCCTTCACTGAACAATGTATTTTATATGTGAGGTTTCGTCTAACAGTCTGGACCTGACAGAAAACATTAAATAAATGTGTCAAGCTTTAAGTGGGACCACATCTGAGACTCCAGACGCCCTAAATCGAACACATTTCCAAATCAGATCGTTAGGAAACATCTCCTTCCATTTTTGATGTATTCCTTTACAAAGCTGTGGTATTTTTTTTTTGCGCCAAGCAGTCAAGGTGGCGTAACAGGACATTCACTCCAGTGAGGAGTTTTCCTGAATCACACATGACTGGGCACTGGCCAGCACAAACAAGCAGACAGAGTTCTTTTCCTCAGGCATTTAGAATGCTACAGGCCATATGATGCATGAATACTTAACTGGGGAGTATATTACAGTAGAAAACACTTACAGGAGAACGGGAGCTTCTTAAGACACATTCATCTCACATTATGCATTTGTATTTCTTTCATTAGATGCTTTAGAAGTACGTTTGTACCCAAGTTAGACAACTTGTGTTAGAGAACTTGTCTTTTTGGTGGTTACACTGACACAGTAGTGAGGAGCAGCATCATCACTGAACTACAAACAGTTTCACATCCAACTGCGCTGCTTTATTTCTGCTAATATAAACATTTCCAGTCACTCGGTATGAGTGATTAACAGTTCAAAGGGCAAAGATTCTGCAATCAATATTTACATTCATGCATCATTCCCTCTCTTTAGTACATATACATTTTTAGTTATTTTAAATATAACTTTCAGAGATTTTCTAGGATATTCTTGTTACACTGCAGGTAAAAAATAAATCATGGGCAACTAGACTTCAAATCTACACAGACAGCACTGAGACATGTTTTTTACCACTGAAACAGAACCTGAAACTGCTTCTGTTGTAATGCATATCCAAACACTCGTTGGTCCACTTTAATGCCCTTTTCACTAACATCCTGGCATGTAGCTTTTGACAGTCTTTTCACAGCAACCGTGGCGCCGCAAACATTCACGGCTCTTATAATCACAGCTTATTGGGTTTTAGGATGCATGGGGTTCTGGTGCCAATATTAAACAGCTGGGCTCATCAGATAACTTGAACTTGGTGGTCACACTGTAGCAGAAGAGCCCTCGACTGGTGGCTGGTGGTGGGGCCAATTAGCATGTATTCACATCAAAACGTGACCAGGGGCTCCTGCACAAGTGTCCACTGTCCTTGTAATCACCAGAGTTCAGCAAAGACAAGGGGGTGTTTAGCATTTTCTCTCTGAGGACGACAAACCCTCAACAGTAAAGGTTAGGATCACTGCACATATGAATTTGCACTGCACCACACAGATAATGAAGTGGAACACTGTAAAGACGCTCTAGTGTTCATCCCAGGAAGAAGATGTAACATACCGTGTTTGTGCATACACATCTCTTCCTTAACAATATATCACACTGATTTTTATATACACAGCAAGAACATGATTACATTGCCAAAGTTACAATGGCCAGTCGATTTATACGTGATCATTTGAATACAAAATGTTATAGATGGAAATTCTCTGTTACAAGTCCAGGATAGACCATGCGAACTATGTTAAGTGTTTACCTTAAAAGCTAAAACTAAACATCTCATCTTCCAGACATGTAGTGTCCCACTGTTCACTGCAAAATGCTAACAAATCCAAATAAATAACACATTAATACATAAATTTAAAAGGCTATATTTTCCGACCAGTGCATTAAACGGAAAATAAAAGATTTAGTTTCAGTAAAATTGCCAAAAAAACAAACAACAAACCCTCAAACCAAACATGCAGTCACTGTTCAGTCTAATCTGTCTCTAAGCCAGGGCCTGAACCACGCCAGCATGTGTCTCTGTGGAGTGTAGCGGAGCCTGCATCAGTGCAGTCTGTTCACACCAGCCAGCCGTGCTCATGTTCCTCTGTGTTTCTGCCTGGACAACAGTGGTGCGTTTGGTCTAGCACACATCTGCTGCACACATCTGCTCCACACAGAGCCCAGGGCTTGCAGTCCTCCATCCGAAGAGGCCAACGGCAATCCTTGCACGCTGTCTGTGCACAGCTCACACGACAACATTATTAGCGCCAACGCTTTTGTTCTTTTTCTTGCGGGAGCTCAAGGCATATTCTCCACGATTTGAACCATTTGCTTCTTTCCTTGGTGGTTTCCTGCAAACAAATAAATACATTAAATACAATAAAATAAAATAAAATACGCTCTGATTCGGTTTCTTCTTTGAAATACACACAGACACGCAATGAGGGAGTTTGGTAAAAACATTTTCATTTTCAGCATAATAATACATTGATCAAATGGATTCTTCTAACTCATTTATAGTCCTCCTACAGTGTCTCTTCAGTGCTGTATTGTTTAAAACGCACTGTACCTCTTCTAACAAGAGCAAGAAATGCAGTTAACGCCCACATAATGCAAAAAATCTCTTTTGCTCTGTGTAAAACAGTATTACTCAACATGGCCTATTCACGCTCTCCTCTGTCTCCCTTTCATTACCTCCTTGGTTATTGTATTTCTCCACTGTACTGTGTCTTATGGCCCACAACAGCCTGTAGTCTCTTTTCGGGCTTACGTAACTATGAGCTGAGCTGAATATGTTCAGTGCAGGCATTTCTCCTACTGTACAGTTGCTCTGTTGGTGCTGGGGTCCCTAAGGGTACATCACGACCCCTGTGTCTTGCTTCCTCTTATAGCCACGTCACATGACAGAGCAAATCATGCGAGGACACAACTTTGAGCTAAATTTAAAAATCTCCCATAGGGTTGAGGTATAACTGCATCCAGTGCGAAGGCATTTGAACACCAAGAAAATTCTATAAATGTGTACAGTGCAAAGCGTGTCTAGGACAGCTGAGTCAAACGTGTGCATTGGTCTGTCCTGGGCGATGCAACAGTGTGAAAGTGGGGATTCTTGGTCCTATGAGGCTGCCACTATGTTTTCTTAATAAAAAGATCATTCGGTCTATTAGGGTCATGATTTAGGTTAGGCTTGGTGGGTAAAAATGAGTAAGTGGGCTACATTTCCCCCATGACCCCGGCTAGCGGGATTCAGCGGTTCGGATAATGGATGGATGGGCTACATTTCAGGTGCAAACTAGGAATTTGCCATGTTTAATGGAGTTATTAACAGAATAACTTAATTTCTTAAGTTAAATGTCCTTTGAATACCTCAGATTAAATATGTGCAGCGCACCACCTGTCTGTGTCCTTCCTGGTCTCCCTCGTCTTCTCCAGTCAGTCTCAGTCATCAATCCACTCCAAGAACTGCAGCCCTGGTTTTAAAGGTCCCCCCCCCCACTCACAATCCACAGTCGCTAACCACACCATAACCCTTTATTTAAGATGGTCTGCTCCTACACATTTATGCCATAACCTAAGAACCTAACAGAGTGTATGGGAACAAAGTTCAAGAGTAAAAAGTTGAATTGCAGACAGTGGATTGGCTAAAGCTCCATGTCCCCCATAACCTAGGCTAGCATGGCTGACCCGTCTGGGAGTGCCATGGTCCAGCGCCCCCCCCAGGCTTCTCAATAATAGATGGCAGCAGTTGACACATTGCAGGTGGTGACATAACACTTCACAGAACTGATAAATATTTTATAGCTATGCTGTTTAAGTGGATTGCCCTTATCGTTTGAAGTTCTGAGGAGAACACCGAGACCAGTACAAGTGTTGCCCTATCCAAAACATGGTGTAACGGTGCAAACTAAAGTGTAGAAGATGATGTTTGAAAAGTGGCAATAAAAATCTGGAGGTCCAAACACATATTAGGGATACACATGTTTTGGTCTTTACTGGTACATAAATATATTTGTAGCAGTAGCTGTGAGATCATTAACAAAGGACGTACTTTTTGTTTATGCTTGTATGTGTCATTTTACATGAGAATCTCTGATTCCCCTACTGCATCTGAGCGCGTGACACAAAGGCACTGAGCAAACACACATCCTCTTCATCCAGGACTTCCTCTGTGGTAACACTAGCGGAATTAATCTCCACTCAGAGCTCCTCTGCCAATGATGGTGACAGATGACTGGCACAAACAAAGCCAAAGCTTTGCAGTCCTCAGCAGCTCCTGCAGCAGGGCCCTCCTCTGGTGGTTCTGTGTGAGGACTCTGGCCCCCTGCCAGCCAGCTTCACTCAGGAAGTCCAGAACCGACGGGATGCACACTGCATAAACTCTGAGAGTTCACAGCCCAGGTTCAATTACGGCTTTCCGGTTTTCCTTGTTATTTGGCTATTTCTCTTCTAGTTCCTAGCTCTGTGTTCGTTGTTGTTCCCTCATTTAGTCATTTCTTGTGTTTAGCGTCGTGCTCGTTAGCATTGGGCACCGTGTCTGTATTTCCCGGAGTATCTCTACCCTTTGTCTTCATGTTGTTTGGTAGTTGTGTTTATTCGCTATCTGTAGTTTGGTTAGGTGTTGCGTTACATTGTGTGATCTTAGTGTTATTACCTTTCTGTTCGTTTTCTGTATTAAACTTTATTATCTATATATTCTCCTGCACTTGTGTCCACCCTAGTCTGCCCTCACATTACACAGACAGCCCATATAAAACCTAGTGGTTTCATCTTAGATTTAAAATGTACCTTACTTACAGCAGGTCATCTTTGGTTTCATTCTTGTTTTTTTTCTTCAAAACAACTAGAAATGAGTGACAATGTCATCTAAAGAAGCAGAATAGATCACTACGGCCCGGACCTGTCAGCTCTCACTATTTCAAGTTCATATTGAACTTTTCATTCCGGCTTTACACCTTCATACTGTGTCTGTAATGAAATGGTTAGCTTTCTTAGCCTTTGTCATATCTTCTACCTGACAGAGCCAGCCTCGTAGATTGGATGTGAAATGTGTTTTCCTTTATTGGAAAAGGGATTGCTGTAAGGTCCAACTGAGCCGAACTCCGTCTACCCTGTACCGCTTGGTTGTTTTTCTGGAGAACTGGACTGGAAATTTGTGAAATGACCTTCAGCTGAACTAAGTGAAAGCAGAAGCAGTTTAACTGCACTTTTAAGTAGTCCAAATTAAAACAGCTAGCTTGCTAAAGCAGCCAGACCTAATTTAATGCGTACTGGTTTACGCTTTAGGATACGACCTGCTTGCAAGTATGAAAGATGCTGCCTGAAACCAAATGACTGGGCAGATTAATTCATTAATAATGACTTCCATTTGTTGCCTACAGCAGCTATCTCACTATAAAAACACATTCCTGCTAATGTAGCACTGCAACAAGAATGCCCACTGGTTGCAGATGTGGGAGAAGTGCCATATCCAATCCCAAGTTCAGGCTCTCGTTATTTCCATTTCCTGCATTTGGCCCAACGTCTCTCAGAACACAGGGGACATCGTCCCTGTTGAGAAATGTCCAATCAGACCTTAGATGCTGTATTACTCATATTCACAGCTATTCATGCAATATAATTAATTATTTTTTGGCCAATACTTGATAAAGCACCTTTATGTATGGCTTAAGTATACCACTGTAACTCGACCTTGATGATGATGTTTTGAATATGTGTAGATGTCATAAGGCACTTGTTTTCACTCCGTTAAAGAGCTGATGGATGACACACCCCCGTCCTCAAATCCATGTCCCACATGTCGAGGGTTCCATGTGCCGTTGTTTATGTTTACGTCCGCGGGTCTTCAAGGATTTTGTGTACTCCCGCATCCACATGTCGCCCTTCTTCTTAGAGACCGTCACCGTTTTTGTGTTTCATTTCTTTCCCAATCAGTGAGTGCCTTCGCGTATGTTACGTGTTTGTACTTGTATGTTGTAGTTTCGTGTTTCTCCTTTTATTTTAAGCATCTTTTTGTTTAAAGAGACGTTAACTCACGCTTGCGTGAACATTTGTCTCTGTGAAATTCAGCACTTCTTTATTCAGAGTATTTAGTGCAGTGTGCATGGAGGCCATGGATCCCTCTTGTAGGCAACCAATCGGCATGCTACATACAAGTAAAATCAGCAATCTTAAACATCCAAGATGGTGGGGAATTGGGTATTTATTGGACAGGACAGCTTCACTTTGATGTGACTTTTAAATGCGGAGCACTGCTTATTAAGTTTAGTTAAGAGTATGTGGGTGGTGATGAAGGTTTGGGAGGCCGTGCCGCTCATGGGGACGGAGTGAGGAGAGATAGAGCAGCAGCGTTTCAGCTGCATGAAAGAGAGTGAAGACCTCAGGCAATGCATAATAATGCATAATAAATCACCAAATGAAAACACACATAACCGTTTGATAATCAAACGTGTTTGGACAGAAAAAAGAATGTTCCAGATACTTTACTAAACTCTCGTACGTACACACTCTGCAAAAACGATATTTTGGAAGAGAAACTGTACCTTTTAATGGCCTTGTAGCAGATGATAAGAGTCAGAAGCAGAAAGAAAGTGGAGGTACATCCTACCGTCCAAACCACAACAAAGTCTGTCCAGGAGGGTCTGAGCAGGGAAACTGGAGGCCCCACACCTGAACGCATAAGAGTGTGAGTCTGTGTGAGGCTACGGAGCAGCTCTGAGAGAAACAGTTCATCAATAATCAGCATATACATCAGCACGAAGAATTTCCTAGAAAATCCTCTCTCTCTCTATCTCTTTCTCTCTCTCTCTCTTTCTCTCTCTCTCTCTCTCTCATAAGCACACATGCATGCACAAACACAGGATTACGTGACAACATTTTACCATCATAGCCTTATTAGAATCAAGATAACAAGTAAAAAATGAAGTAAAAACATTTCAAATGTACATTCTTCTGTCTTTCTAGAAATACAAAATGAGCTTATCTGAGCTCAGAGGAAACTGCACTGAAAGGTGAGCTACAGCTGAAGGTAAAAGAGATTAACTGAAGACCCTGAGCTGCCAACATGAGAGAGATAATAGGAACCTTAAAGGTTACATATGGGAAGGGTAATAAAAAAGGAACCTAGCTGACACTAGGAGACCTATTACAATTACTATAAAGAAAAAGAAATGCTACATATTTGAGATGAGGCAGTGAAAATATAACACTCAACACAGTTTAAACTTATAGGTCTTAATTAAAGAGCTACAAGAAGTGAGATAAGCTACAAGAAGTGAGGTGATGAAAGGGTAAATGAGATTTAGGGTAGAAATGTGGAGACACAGTTGCAGACAGAACCAAAGATGAATGTTGCATTGATCTATCTAACCGCAGACGCAGCACAACAGTGAATAACTACCAAATGATGGCAAAATACAGTGAACTGACATAGCATATCAGCTGACAAAATATAGTCTAAGGCTAAAAAACAAACTGAGATTATGTACATCACAGCACTGGGGATTTTTCTGCACAAATTCGTGTCACAAAGTCTTTGCTCACGTACAACACGTACAATTAACAACAAAATAAACAAAACAACAAATCAAGGGTGATGAGGAGGATGAGGAGGAAGGGGAGACAAGTGTTAATGTGTGCAAGGGGTATCATGGGTAATCCAGCACTGCCTGCTGGGAAAGGGACCCTAGTCGAAGAGCCAACTTAGATATGAACAAAGTAAACAACATAAAAGAGCAGGTGAAAACATGGAAGGGGAGAGATACACGAATCACAAGACAAAGTCGCTGAACCCAAACAAGAAGATAAACAAAACCATGTGGCTCATACAAACCCATGAGAATATCAACAGCCCAAAACCATGATGTCAAACTTCAATACAAGAAAAAACCCATTTAAAAAGTTTATGCTACAAGGGGCAATAAATAATAGGAATTTCCAATGAAGTACTGTTCAGCTGGACAAATACATCCATAATAAAATATAATACTGCATCTATTATGTTGGGACCCTCAAGTGTAAACAACACTTGGTGTCTTTTCTCATTTACGACCCATGCGTATACATACCACACACACTCTTATGTGTGTTCTGAACATACACAGAATACAAACCTGCACACGATCATACTTTGATACATGTTCATTTTTAAATGACCTCTGGTCAACCGTTGGATCTCGACTTCAAACAACAAGCCTGGAAACTTGGCCCAATTCATGTATCAAACCCGTAATTGAATTAGTTCCTCTGAGTTTTAATCAGGCCCTCCTCCTGGGGTGGCTGAGTAAAGTGCCTGTCGGAGCAGCAGGCTCACACCCCACCAGCTGCTGCAGGCATATGGGCAACTCCCCGAGGTCCGTCGGGCCGAGAGGACTCCACTGTTTGTACACTCTACTGCACCCGAGCAGAGCAACCACACTCATGTGCCTCCAGGGGGAAAACTGTACTAATCGTGTGCCATGACAGCTTTAACTCGATCAAACTCTTAAACACACCATATACCAGCAATTCTATTCAGCTCCCAGAACATAACGCTAAATTAAAATTGCATATACAAACTTTTGACTTTTTGTTCAAGAAGCTCCATCTCTCGTCTTTGCATTACTGCTGATGCCATGTGCAGCCCTAAACAACTGAAGTTTCAGTTTCCTAAGATCAGGTGGAGATAGCAAACAAATCAGATTTTAGAACATCTGTGGGGGCAGATTATAGAACAGCCCCTATCTACAGGGCAGGTTTCATAGCAGCCCCTACCTGTGGGCATCAGTAGTCGTGGAGGAGGTGGAGGAGGAGGTGGTGGAGGCAGAGGTGGGTAGGTCCTGCAGTGGCACAGTGACTGGCAGCGTTCACCTCCTCTCTCAGTGCCCTGCTGCGAGCATGACCTCTGAAGCTCAGCCTGAGAGAGAGAGAGAGAGAGAGAGAGAGAGAGAGAGAGAGAGAGAGAGAGAGAGCATGAGTAGGTGTGTGTAGGAGAATATGTATGAGTGAGTTGAAGAGACACAGATGCAACCACAGACCATGCACGTGAAACAGGGTGTGGGCTCTGATTCACTGATTCACTGATTCACTGAGGAAAATAAGACCACACACTCCCAATCGTGATCACATCATGACAACTGAAAGCAAACAAGATGCTCGGATCGATGAATTTGAACATTTGGAATATGCACAATACACTTGCATCCACCAGAGTCAAAGTCAAAAGAGCTTTGCCTTCAACCACAGTCAAATTCAACCACACTATACATTCAAGACTCTGAATAGACCTGTTTCTGCAAAACTCGCCCACCCACAGAGCGAGTTTTTCTATGCCTTTAGGATTGGTAGTGGGAGGCCTTTCAGACACGGTGAGAATACATTACTCCTGATCCTTAACCCCATCACTCGCCCGCAGCTTCTTATTAGTATTTGCGTGGGTATTAGTGTAAAGTCCTGAAATATGTAAATAGTGTCGGAGGACACAAATGGTAGGCCTATGCTAATACATTCCATCTTGTGTTTTAACAAACGTTAATGTGTGCTTTGGTGTATTATTTTCTGTGCTGTCTATAATGTAAGAGAATGAAAACAGAAAAATAATAACACAATTTGATATTCACCTGTCCTGAATTTGAACCTGGCGGTACTAATTATGCAGTTGTTGTCCCTTAAATGCATTTCGCGGACACTTCCTCGTCGTTTGCAAGTCTGCACATCAACGACCACCCCGGCATCTTTTCTGTTTGGCAGTTTTCATAAAGTGAAAGTGTAATATAGAGGCGCCACTCGCTCAATGTCACATCTGCGCACGCCGCTTAAATATGCAGGCGGACCTGCGGGCAGCGGCGTCTCAGATGCGTGTCCACCCGCACTATAATAACCAAGTTGACCTTTTCGGCTCTGCAAAGCCCAAACGCAGATGTCCACTCTGCAAAACTTCAAGTGACAGTCAAGGACAAAGCCACTCAAAAACAACCTACCTGACAGAAAAGACGAAACGACGTGAGAAAGCAGTGACCTAATAAAAATGGCCAAAGCCGTAATTGAAAAGGTGTTCTGTGCCGAGTTACCATTCCTCCTGGGCTCTTCTCGCAAGGTGATCGATGAGTAAACAACCAGGGGACGCATAGGACTGATGCTGATGAGAGGGACCTGGTCCAGTCTGTCTAGTCCAGTAAAGGAATCACCGGACATCGACTATTTTATGCCACAGACATCGACGAGGAACGTCCCAATGGTTGACTGCACAGAAGATCAGCGACAAGCAAAAAATACTTTAAGGTTTTGGCAATATCTTTCCAGGAAACTTTCCTGAGTTCAGCATCGATCACATCCACGTAGTCGCATTTGCAATTCCTGCTTCTTATAAACGTGCTCACTCCATTCACAGTGGTTTTAGCTTGTGTCTTCACATCATCTTCGCATCCGTTTATCTTTCTGAGTCGTGAGGTGTGAGTACATATGCGTTCAACAGTCGAGTGGTTAACGACACGGGGTGGAGGACGCAATCCTCTCTGCGTAACCATCTACAACTGCGTATCCCTTATTTCTGACTTGCGCTCCACATCCCCAAACCAGAAACAGTCATTTCAGCTCCAACACGCTGTTGTCAGGCAAAAATAAGTAATACGGCAAATGCAAACCGATTATCGGGGAAACTTCATGAAAAGAGGGAGTCCGAATGGGTGCAGGTCCAACACACACTGGCGAGTCTGGATGTTTCTCGTCATCGACTCAGCAGTCAGAAGAGCTGATCTACGGACAGGTGATCCAGGAAAGTGATCTCAGAAAGAGAGATCTCAGAAAAAATCGCCGTACGACAGCCAAAAAGAGGCAAAGTACTCTTGGCTCTATATGAACATATAGCATAATATTTGTACATACGCTTTAACGGAAAATATTCGTCATCCGTATGTCTCCCAATTAAAAAAACTGTAAGAATCTATGTAAAAATCGGAGAGATATCCGCCAGCGTAAAAGCTTAGGGAGTTGTGTAAGTTATCTTAGTACTGTAGTGACATTAGCTGGGGACGGCTCTCTGTCCCTCCAGTTTGTTACACCGATCAGATACTTCTATAGAAAAGACAAGAGGGTTAAACATAAAGTAAAGCTGTGCATTACTAATACTCATGTCAAAAGCACCTAATATGATAGCAGAACCCCAAAAGAAATGTTGTCTATTATGTGTTGTGTTATAGGCTACTGTTCACTGTTGATAAATACCCATGTATGGCTGTAGAACACTAAATCATGGTGGTCTGGGTGTTTTCAGTCTTAAAAAACCCTGATGGAAATATTTTCTTCCACTGAGCCCTTTCAGACTTCTTTCAAATCTGTTAGGTTTCTACAAAAAGCCAACAAGAAATGGTTCAGGAGGATGCTATCCTTGCATAAAAGATCATTCCCAAATCAGAATTGTTTTCCACATTATGTTTTCATCAGAACCTGGAGACACAAATTATTCAGAAATGCAATGCCACTATACAGTGTGACAGTGAGGGTGTTGACATGGTTGACAAGGTCCTAACTGCAAGAAACTCATCAAAAAATCATTCATGGGGTAGAGACTTTTGGCTGCATCCAGAACCTCACAAGGGCATTATTATATAGAAGGAGGCTATTTTATTGAATATTTGATATTTGATTTGATATGTAATGCATACATACCTCAGTGCAATATGTTGACTGTTATAACCTTCTCAGTGCATGGGTTTAAATAAAGTAACTGGCTCTAGACCCGAGCCGAGAAGAAAAGAGAAGCTGCTTTCGCTCACAGTCGCATGCCTGCCAGGGATACTCAGCATCTATAACCAGCTTGCATGGAGGCATGTTGGCTCCTGTTCAGTACGAGAGCTGCACCAAACAGCATCCGCACCAGATGTCGTTTTCAACTCCGCCCCTTCACCTTCTACACAGACACATCTTAAAGTCTGCAGCACAGACGAATAAATCTCAGGGCATGATCTGAAGTCAGGTGTTCACCACAAGCATGTTACATGAGATTTCAGTGACGGGCACATTATAGCTGACATGTTCTCGTTGTGAGCTTTATGTTGTTTTCACAGTCAAAACTCTTAGGGTTATCATTAATGAGCTCATAGATTAGTCTTCACAAACTAATGATGTGCCTGATTAAACTTTAACATGGGGGCACATATCTGTTTTCACTACAGGAAAGTAGCTCAAGGGTACAAGTGCCAATTGAATCAGTGTGTAAATGTGCAGAGTATAATAGAGCTCTCAGGCCTTTATATTATTACAGATGAACTAGGAAGGAAAACCTGACATTTAAAATTCACAGTCTTGCATCAAACTGATCGTTTACCATCCCACAGAACATGTGCGGTAAAAGCACATCTGAGCAATGCAGAGGTCTATGCACAAACTATGGCTGAGGGTCCTAGGCCTTACACCACAAATACTGGATGAGGTATGTAAGGCTCAACCCATGTGTGTGACCATTTGTATTTGCAATCTTCCAGTTCTCCATCCTTGACCAATGATATATTTGTTCTATTTTTGAGTGGCAGACCAACCCAACAGTGCCACTGATGTGGAAAAACACCACAAGCACCACCGTGCCTCATGACAACACAACACGCACTATCAGGCGAGCACCATGTCAGTGTCACTGTTGTGTTGATATAATATCCTGATGGCTAGAGTTCAATGGTCAGTGTGATCATCTATGTTTGGGTCAGTAACTGTATGTACCAGGTGGATGTTTTAATAATATAGGTGATTGGTGGCCTTCTGTACCATGTAGAATTTTTTTTAATTGTACCAACTCAAAGTTATCAGTAGAAAACACGTTAACGTGCATTTATGTTTTGGTCTTGTGTAAGCATGCTTTAGGGTTTCTTTTTGTACTGCGTTAATAATAGGGATGTTTCAGCAAATCACTGCTGCCCTCTAGTGGGAGACACTAATAATAACAGTTATATAAAAACAGGAATACCACATACAAATGTCTTATGCCTTAAATAATTAGTCAAACGAACAAATTAATAAATACATAAATAAAAACATTTCATTATCAGATGATATTCAGTGATCCAAAGATCCGTTTATTTGATACCTCATCAGCCTGGAAATGTTTTGTTTGAATAGCATTTCCCCACAAACCAAACTCATCTCACTATATATGAATTTATATTTAGAGGGTTCATCCATTCTTTTAGAATGTTTTATATATATATATATATATATATATATATATATATATATATATATATATATATATATATATATATATATATATATATATATATATAAGTTGCCTTAAATACTGTTTGCAAGGAAATAGTATATATAATGGATTTGTATAACCTAGTGAACTCATTTTTATATAATCTAGTTTTCAAGTGAATTAACACAAGAGTTACTCCTGTAGTTCCTCTCAAATAAATGTATTTTTATACACATGGATATTGGAAGCCTAACTGTAATGCTTATGTAAATCCATCCATGTTTACATACCATGTATTTCATTTGCGAATAAATCAATCATCTGTCCCACAATCCAACCATCCATCTTCTTCAAGCTGTCGAGGAGACAGACAAGCACTGGGGGTTTATTAGCCCATCGTATTTTCCTCTTTCCTCCCTCTTTCTTCTATCACTTCAAAAGAGCAGGAGCAGGACCAGCAGCCAGGGAGGGGTGTGCTATTGTTTAATTGGCCTTTTGAGATGGACAGAGGAGTGGTGAGAGCATAAAGAGAGAATGACAATGGAGTCCTGCAGATATTCTAAAGACTCTGAGCTGTAGGGCCAGTGTATGAGGACCAGTAATAAAAACCTTGGGCTGACTGCAACAGTTGGCACAAAAGACCATATACTAGTCCTGTCTCCTCCAGCACTTTGGACCATGAGGATGCTCTAATGCTCATGAATTAGAAAGTGCCTTCAAGCATTGTGCTTTGTGTCTTTAAGCACAGTTTTGGGTGCAGATTCAAAGTACAAAACACATTCACTATATATATTGAATTCTTTTATCATTAACAGATTTTGTATACGAAATGTCAGGTTTATGTTCATCAATTCCATTTACTTGTTCTGAGGGAGATTTGTGAGTTGCAACATGTAACATGGGATCAGAGCATGTGCAAAGGTAAACGAATCACATCTGCATTGGTAAAGTAATTAGGTAAAAGACAGGTGAAACAAATGTGAGTGCTCAAGTAATGAAGTAAGCAGGCCAATCAAATGAAACATCCTTGGGAAAAGTAATGAAGTAAGCAGGCCAATCAAATGAGACATCCTTGGGAAGATATTTGAGCCACACTGAGGGGAAAAGGGAGAGGAAACCATCCACTGTTGTATCAAGGCGTAACGCACACATATCAACAATACAGAGAGGAAATGAGATATATGAGGACATCAGGAAGAAGGTGTGACAGCCCATCAATCTATGGAAAGCTACAGGATCATCTCCAAGAGGTTCTAGCACCATCCTGCCACTCTAAGACAAATCATTTACAAATGGAGGATGATCACCATCACCGCAACTTTGCCCAGAAGTGGACGGCCATCAAAGAAACACCAAAAAAATAATAATTCAGGTAAAGGCCAACCCACACATCACCTCCAGAGATCTGCACACCTCTCTGGCAGCATCTAGATAGATGAGTCCAAAATTGCTCATCTGCCTCTGGACCTGGACGACTCCATATTATCCAGAGAACCATGAACAAATTCCAGAACAAATTATTGACCAGAATCTCCTGCCATCAGTCAGAGTGTTGAGGTTGGGATGGAAATGGATTATGCAACAAGAGTGAAGAAAAAATCCCCAAAAATAGATTTGGGACACTTGTGTATTTACAGAAGACGTTTGATTGAAGTAATGGCTGCAAAAGGATGTGCCACAAGCTACTAACTTAAAGTTCACATGCTTTTTGCACTTGGCAGATTTTCAAGTGAAATTACTTTTGTTGAATAAATAATGAAAATGTATATCATTTTCCAGCTTGTCCATTATTTGGAAGGTCTGCTTTACAACTTGAGATTTAGATGTTCATATCATCAAAAGCTTACTTACATTTTTTTTTTTAAACAATCCGATGACCATCTTCGGGTGGTTCATAAACTTTCAAGAAGAGATATATATAGTGTGTGTGGACCAGTGTGTGAAGGAAAGGTGTTTGGGGCCAATGTCCTGTCCAGACAACAGTTCCTCAGAACTAATTCCCCGCTGCCGGGAGGAGGTGTCTCGACGGGAGGATAGGTAGCTTGCTCTCTTTCCCCTCTCTCAATGTGGGACGGAGCTCAATTAGCATTTCACAAGTCCCTTTTTCCTTTTCTATTGCGACCTTCCCCGTGGAGCCCGTGCTTTTTGCGGGGATTGTCCCGTTTCTGGCCCTTGTCGGCGTTGGCAGGGTGACAGTATTCGAGTGTGCAAACTTGTGCTATTGTCCCCGGGCCAGAAGGAGTCATGGAGACCCCACTAATATGACACAGGAAAATGTTTGCTGATGGCAATTCTATGGGCTTTGTCTAACTCTTTCTCCTTCATGACGACTCGATTTAAGTCTCTAAATGTTTGACTACAAATGCAGGAGTGCTATCCAGCTCCTTCGCTTTTGTCCCGCGAGGTTTGAATGAGTAATTCAGCTTTTGTGTCGCTCGATTGAGGGGGCAAACAGAAAGACAAGATTCTTGAGCCTTCAAGCCCCCTTTCCATGGTTATGCGCACATCTCTTTAGATTTCTCCCCAAATCCTACTTCTTCTGACATCACTCTTAGGTAGAGAAGAGAACTTTAGATCAAAACAGTTAAAAGTAGCCCGAACGAAGCCCTAAAAGCTCGTATTGTCCTGTCCCGGTGAACCATGCCAGCACCCCAGCTCGTGGACAGAGACTTAAGCTATACGAAATGTTTGATGTTTAAGCTATGTACCTAACTTACCGTGGTTCACCGTTTTAAAAGGCCACGTATTTAATATAAAAATAATGGGGGAAAAATCGTCTTGAAGGGCTCCGATGAGCGTGGGGAAGATGAGACAACAGATGCAACAAAGAAATATTGCATCTATTAGCCGCCTTTCTTGTGGGATTGCCATGACGACAATTTGCGCTGGTAAAGAATTGGGTACCGGGGGACTCGGTAGCTCATTGGGGTCCATTGTGAGGGAACTGGGGTCGCTGATTGGCTTAAAGAAAGCACCATAACTACACGAAGTTTATATTCATTCAGCTTGTTCAAGTGGTTAAACTATTCCAGTGAGAGGGCAACGGAGCCGGAGAGCGTCGCTTCACCAAATTGGGAGTTTTATTAAATCTAGATGTTTGCTCCATAAGATACAGGCGTACGCGTTTTCATCAGGAATTTGGCGAAAATTTGCAAATAGGCCTATTATGTTCATATCTGATATTTTTCCTAAAGGATCATTTATAGCGGGCGCCTGTCAGATTTCAACTTAATTCTGAAATCAGTTTTTATTTTAATTAAAAGTGAGATGCGCATCCGCAGAATGGATTAAAAGACATCGAGTTGTAAACATGGCCAGCTCTGACAGCGAGGTGAAAACATTACTGAACTTTGTTAACTTGGCCTCCAGCGACATCAAGGCAGCCTTGGATAAATCCGCCCCTTGCAGACGCTCCGTAGACCACAGAAAATATCTTCAGAAACAACTGAAGCGATTTTCGCAGAAGTATTCAAGGGTGCCTCGGTGCCACAGAATAACCGACACGAGCGCTCCCAAACAAGAGGAGAAACCTGTTCTTTTTACGCACGAGACTACTAAAAATATTTCCCACTTAAATGAAAAGCAAGAGCTAAATATGCGCGTAGGAGAAGACCTGGATTTGAACAGCAATACCGAGAACCAAAACCTATCCGGACAGGTTCCCATGCGCAAACGGCAGCTGCCTGCATCCTTCTGGGAGGAACCGCGCTCCTCTCACGGCTCTCGCGAATGTTTCGAGTACGCTTGGAAAAGAAGCTCAAACGAAACTTTAAGATATGAATCCTTGGAGTCCGAAGGTGAGAGAATTATCAAATTTCACGATGAACGAAAAGCTAACTTGCTGCTGTCTAATCGACGTGGATCTGCAGACACGGAACCGCTCAAGATTGATTTGACGTCCACAAACGTGAACCTTTGCGGGTGCTGTCCCTTTCAGTACCACGGGAACCACATCTTCCACAGTCATCTTATATTGCCTCACACGAACTTCCCCGACGTTGGGCTCAGGTCTAAAATATACGGAACTGAATTTGAGGATGGACTGACAAATAGCTCAACACATGTCGTGGTCAAACCAATTCCAACTAAACCTGTCTCTTCATCTATTTTCAGTGTGTTTGGTTTTATATAGCCGTATGTCCACAGATGTGGTTGAATATGACTGTAATGATTTAAATGAACTAGTTGAGATGGCAAAGTAATGTAAATATTTTCGTAAGTCATTCAGAGTTATGTTTGTACTGATATACTATGCTGAATTTTAATTATTCAACTCTTTATCGTCAGTTATTAGGCCTTAGGCCTACCAATTTCTTATTAAGCACTTAAATCATCAATAAAACCAATGAACTCGAACCAATACAATGCTGTTATTACGCCAAGGGTTTCCATTACATCGTGTTTTGTATTCTTAGAATGTTTAAGAAAAAAATAACAATTAACCTTATTGGTGATATGACTGATACATCAGCGTTTTTAAAGTTATTATATTCAACAATACAATTCAAATTGTGTCTGTGCAGCATGCTTGACAATATATTTAAGTATAAACCGTCAAAAAGATTATTTTATGCTACCTCAAATAATTTAGATAAAGTAAAACAGTAAAATAACTATGTTAATTCTGCTGTTTTTTCTGTCATACTTCTAATACATGATTGTGTGCATATTGGGGGAAAACACAACAGTGTTTTTGTCCTTCAGTCTTATGCATCTCGTGAAAATTCATCTTATGGTCATTCAGTTAACACATAAATACAAATTCTCTCAATACAGAATAACTCCCTTGTAAAAAAAAAATGGTCGAACAAGTAAATAAACAGGAATGATCACATTTAACAAACATTTCTCTTGAACCAACTTTCAGTCAAAACACAGTACCCAGAATCCACGTTCCCCAATGTGAACAATGCATTTCTTGATTCAGATTATTGTGTCTTTGGCTGTAGTCTGAACAATGGTTGCCTGCAAATGTAAATCTACTGCTAATACTCAGCTAAATTAAAACCATACTGGTGGACTTAATGAATGATTCATGGGAGACATGTTAAATACTTTCATCTTTACTTTACATAAATATACAAATGCACACAAAAAGAACTAAAAATCAAACCAGTCAAAATGTGTAAAAACAACAAAAAACAAGAACAGTAAACAAAACAAAACAAAACACTGCACCAGAAGCAACATTCTTTAGAATTTCATATGTACTTGTACATCAACACATCACCACATACACTACATCATGCAATACAATGCATCATCACAATGGTCTAACATTCAACAAAATCTTACTGGTGTGGCAATAAGACCTCATACGTGGCCTTGTCATCTTGCACTGTGATTTGGCGCTGACCTGAGTTTTACACATAGGCATTCTCCGGTGTCTGTGACCAGCACAGGTAGTGGAGAAGCCTGCCTGGCAGTGGCAGAGTATTAAGGAGCATTAGTCTCTGGGCACCAACCTGCTCACGAACCTTTAGCCTGCACAGGTGCATCAGAGGGCGTGGAGACACTGTGGAGACACCCAGCTTTTAGGACAGTCATAGTCCACGGCACACACCTCATCTTAGTACAGACAGGTAAGGAGAATTCTGAATGTAACATAAGCGCATAAAAAGCACTGAAAAACCTGAACACTTTTACTTACAAGCTCTTTCTTTAATGGCAACCCACTCTTGCTTGCTATTTAAGTGTTCAGTCACTCTGGAACACAGACGGACGTTCCCTGTGTATTCCAGGAGCAGGCTAACCAGAGATGCCGCCGTGTCACACACAGATGGGGAAGTGACCCAGTCACAAAACTGGAGATAGATTTAGCACAAAAATGTCATAAACAGTCAATGTCATAAATATTCAAAGTGCACTTCAAACTATGTTAGTATATTACTTGACTATCTGTCCAGTTATGAAATAGTTCATTTTTAACTTTGACTTTAATTCGTTAGGGTATGCTAATCTTAATCAAGGTACTGATTTTATTTTATTTTTTACTGAGTAGTTTGCTAATCCTCAGGGAATACAATATGTTTTTAACGAGAATGGATATAAGCCATTTGCATAATCTAAAATACAGTAGCATGCAGTGCAATAAAAGAGAGCCCCTTCTGTTAGGCCTATTTGAAGATAAATTTCATCCTCCTTGGCCAGAAAAAAGATGCTGCAGCTAGCTGTTAGCCAGGCATACCTCTCAGATTTATAGAGAGTAGTTATAGAAAGTAAACTATATTTGTTTTCTTTCTGGAAAAGATTTATAGGTGGAGTTGGCAGAGTTTGCTGAAAACCTTTTCATTTAGGTATGCAACTGTCATTTACAGTTGCCATTCAAAATAAGCCAGGTTAGCTAAACTAGCTAACGGGACTTTTTTCACAAATCACAAATGCATAGCCCCTTCTTCAGAACGTAGAGACGGACTCCACGGCTATGGGCCAACCTCCTTTTTTTATTTTACTAATAGTTTTACATTACTGAACCCTTCAACATAACACACTCCTGGAACCTTTTTTATTGGTTAGTTTTGCTCTTACATTCATTAGCAACCAAAAAAAAAATGCTAAGTAGCTTTCTGAATTTATTTATATTTTTGATTTTTTGTTACTTTTTGGCACTTTAGTTTCTCTGATTAGATTATTTCTAGATAAACCAAGAGAAAAATGTTTAAAACTTTGCATAGCTTTTTAATATTATTTTATAGAATCAAAATCATAAAAGTAAAAAATTGCTTTATTACTTACTACATTACTGAGTCCTTACCTGCAGCTCTCTGGAGGATGAATCTGTATGGCTTGTTTGTGGTGGAACTGTGTTTTCCATCACTGAATGTGTCCTCTGGCCTGAATCCTGCCTTATGCTTTGAGAGATGAACAGAGTTTGCCCGGAGTCTGTATGGTCACACCTAAAACAATCCTGTGCCTTGCAGCCATTGTCCAGCAGATACTGTAACAGTCCCCGATGATGTGTGCAGAATAGCACTCCTGGAAAATTTGTGGGGTGAGCTGGTATGCGAACATTAACATCTGCGCCATGTTCCACCAGCGAGGCAATAGTCCTGAAGCAGCCCTGGCGCACTGCAACCAGCAGTGGGCTGAGGGGGTCCAGGTTGGGGTTGGCGCCGGCCCTTAGCAAGCTGTCCACGACTTCGGCGTTTCCTGCTGCGACGGCACAGTACAGGGCAGTGGTGCGGTGGTCGTGGAACATGGTCGATCTCTCCTGAGACAGCCTAGCATTGACATCGCAGCCTAATTTGATCAAGAAGTTCACAGTATCCTCCTGGTTGAACTCAGCCGCTACATGGAGGGGGGTGATGCCGCTTTGCCGTATCTTAGCTCTGCTAGTGACAGGCAGAAGCAAAGAGACAATCCTGGAGAAAAATAAGATAACCAACGCCACAGTTAACGCAAACTTAATTTCTTCCACGGGATGAATCAATGATAAGGTTGTGTGTGGATGTAAAAACCTGAACTTGAACTAAAATAGATGGACCTTGTAGTATTTTTAACACTGTTTTGATAAATATAATATATTTAACGACCTATATAATATAATGTATTTAAGTATATGGGTGATAGATAAAGTCTGAAAACATATTTTGATTCAGTGGGCAAAAATACAAATACAATACTAAAAATACAACAACAAAAAAAGGAAGCAAAAATCAGTGTTGGTCCTTTTAAAGATTTTTTTTACATCGGTTAACAAATAAGATGTCTACCAGCAGCTGCAACTTAAGGCAAACATTGTGTATCACCTGTCACACAGCAGGCACTGTCAGTATAAAATACTTTGTCACGTCAATTGTTTCTCTCACCCTGAACCCTCTTGGTTCCCGTGACTGGAGGTCAAAATGTGAACTCACTACTGGGTTATGTTACATCGTGAATACACAGCTGTCAGTGACAACAACAGTTTCTACTACAGCTGCCTGGCAGCCAGTGGTGTCCTGGTCTTTAAAAAACGTACACTCTGCATATTAATTCTTCAAAGGAGAACATTGCAACACGGATAATAGCCTCTACTCTGACTCCTTGGTGGAGGGCGACTCGGCTTACTCTTTGCGGCCGTGCTGGGCGGCAATGTGGAGAGGCAGGAGTCCAGATTTGGAGGCTTTGTTAGCGTCTGCATGGCGCCTAAGCAGCAACTCTACCGTGCTTCTGTGACCATGTCTGCTGGCTTCACTCAGAGCTGTGATCCCCTCACACGACTGCAGGTTCACACCAGCACCTTTTAGAGTTTGAAAAAACAAGAGTTGTTGATGTCATCTGGACCAGGGTGTTTCCTTTCATCTCTATTTAGAGGAACACTTATCAAACACAGCAGAGAGACGCTTCAAATATTTTGTTACTATTTCCATCATACAAATGCAAATGAACAGGGCTTTAAGTGGCCTCTTGGCTCTTGGAGTTATTGTTAGTTAAAGCATGTGTGCTATCAGGACCTCTCCTCCATTAGTCAGGCCCTATCAGACTATAGCAGATACTATAGCCACTGCCTGATTACATATTCTTGCAGTTATAGCATAGATAGACAGGGCATGGCAATCTGACAAAGTGAATCAGTCTAAAACAGTGACTGACCTTCATAACTGTTGAATACAAAGTCTTTATAAATGTGTAATACAAAGTTCTGTTTACTTTAATCATACAAAATAAAAACATCTATCATGTTTTGTATTATGTTATATATTGTTTTTTTATTACATTTTACCTAATCAACACATAACTAGCCCATATATAAAGTGAAAGTATGTGTATGATGTATTTATTTCTTATTTTTAGGCATGTTATTTATGAATTACTGTGAATTATTAACTAACAAGCGTTGAATCCAATATTAAGGGAATGAAGTTACAAAAGTGCAGAATCAACACTACACAACTGCAGATGAACATGGCAGATTTGCCCTCCTGCACATGTGTGTCTATCAGCTTATCAGTGATGATGAAGTGGCATGAATATCTCCAAGCTTCAGCAGCACACCTTTACTGATGAGATAGTCCACAATTGTCGTCCTCCCCTGCCGTGCCGCCTCTAGGAGCGGGGTGATGCCGTGAGTGCTGACGGCGTCTACAGCAGCTCCAGCCTGAAGAAGGGTCTCACAAAGCTCTGGGTTTCCACGCCTTACGGCTTCATGGAGGGCTGTCCAGCCCTTAGAACACCGCTGGTTTACTGAACCTCCGAACGCCAGGATTACTCTCACTATGTCAATGCACCCATGTTGACAAGCTATTGGTAAATGATGCAAAATATGTAACACATGTCTATATAGCGTCTATATAGTCTATATATGTCTATATATAAAATTCATTCAAACTCGTTATGTTTACCTTTCATAATAATAATGATCATATGAATATTTGTCATTTTTTCTCTCTGTGTCACATACACAAAAGCAGTATGAGGTACAGTATATGAAATGTGTTAAGTTATGAATACTGTACCTTTATACAGTGGTGTCTCTTTGTTTTTATTACTGATATCTGGGTCCGCTCCTGCCTCCAGAAGACACTTCACACAGTCCAGGTGTTTTCTATCAGTTGCAATTAGGAGTGGTGTCTGCTCTTGGAGTGTTCGCTTATCTACTGAAGTGGGTTTAACTGAATGAGAAAACAATCACACACACGCGCACACACACACACGCGCGCACACACACACACACACACACACACACACACACACACACACACACACACACACACACACACACACATTATTACTTTGACCTTATTTACAGTGCATAGCCCAGGCCAAATCATGTTCAAAAAGCATATCAGTTTGCTCAGCTTGTCGAGTGAGTTCATCGTTCCAACTAAACTTCCACAGAAACAATTAGGGCAAAACTTCCTGTCCAGCTGCAGCGTTGCTTCCTTGATCTAGGAGAGCTTTGCCAAGTAAATCGGCAGAAAAGGCTACAAAATCTTTAGAATAAATATATGTTCATTTACCTTTGAGCAGGGCTTTCACACAGTTGACATGACCACAGTGCGCTGCTTCGTGCAGAGCTGTCCAGTCTTCCATTGCTGAGTGTGTCTGGATAGATGAAGATGCCGCTAGTTCAGACACTCTCTGCACTTCACCGTTTCTAACTGCGAGTATTATGGGCTCTACATCCCTGCAAAGCAGATCGCGTGTAATTGGACTGTTGATGGAAATTACATGAAATCAGGAAATTACACATCTGAATTAATCAGAAATTCAGATTTTAGGTTATTGCACACGACCTACGGGAATATAAAGACTTTGATGATAACGACAGCATAATAAATGTCAATTCATTATAAAGCCAGAGGTATTTATTTCATCATTTGTGGTGTACACAGAAGAACTTTAAAAGGGTGACTGGAAAGATCTGAAGTGAACGCTCCGATTCACGTGTTGCCGATCAAAGATCGATGTCAAATATTAAAACATTATTGTAAGATAAGCTGGACTGTGCATGATTTTGTCTCTAAACACAAAGGACTCACTCCGCAGGGTTTGCACTGACGTCGTCGGGGCTCCCACCTCGCCCTCCGCTGTCAAAACACCGGCGGTCACCTCCGGGGGCCGTAGACAACGCCACGGTGCTCCTCGTACCGCTTGAACGAAACAACGAAAGATATTCCGCGTAACTAAACCGTGTCATTGTAATAACTGGGACAAAAAAAAATCGACAGAGACAGAGGACGTGAGAGAGAAAAGAGAGAGAACAGAGAGAGAAAAGCGCGTGAGGGAGCGCGAGCGTGCGCGCACGAGCTCAGCTGTGGGTGGTAATTTTAGGTATTGACATGTGGGGGAGGCCGTTGAGGATGACCATGTATGAGCAACGACCCCACATCCTCGACGCTTGCTGAAATAGCTTGATTTCAGTGTCAGGCTCTCAAAAGGGGTCTTGTTTTGTATTTTCTCTGGGTTTTTCCCCTCTCTTAATCTTCATTAACTGAATTACCAAGAAGTTGCAGGCTCCAGTCTTCGGATGAATTAGCTAGATAGTTAGCTGGAATAAACAGTGAAGGTCTAAAGAAAATATACCACTTGGCAATCTGCTAAAGAGACTAAATATTTTGGTGATCTGTAACAAACCTCTTGTTGCCTAAGTGAGTTGAATATCTTTGGAAGTAGGCCAAAAGGGCTGATAACCCGTTTCCAGCGATCCTTAGTTTTCCAGCTATCCATAGTTTTTTATAATTAGACCACTGAAGACAAAATAAATAAGGTAAAACTCAGGTTACCACATACAGTATGCTTGTATGCCTAATAGGCCTACACAATGTTTTCGTCCACTATAGCTGAGTAGAGAGAGAGATGAACTGAATAATTGAATTATGATGCAAAATGGTCAGATCACAACCAGCGTGTCCAGGACTAGAGGCCATTTAGAGAGAAGTCAGTGAGACACTGACAGGTCTACTGAGAAATGCTTAACCAGTAGCACTTTTTATAGTTTCTTTATAGCCTTTAGGTGAATTCATTCTTGGATGTAGGCTATGTCAATCAGGAATCGCTGGAGATGGAATGCAAACTGATTGCATATTTTAGTAGCAGCAAACACCTTTAGGACAGTGTTAAATACCCGAAACATCAATACACCGTCATTGGCCACTTTATTACAGTAATACAGGTAGAGGCCATCTGATCAGGGGCCTCCCTGCTGAATTCAGTCTTTCATCAGCACTGAATATGTGTAAAAAACAACATAGCTAAAAACAAATACCACTGTGCCAGAAAAAGAATACCGGTACGATAGGTGTAGTGCTGTGGTTCGTCAACTACCCATGTTCTTGTGTGTTTGTAAGGTCCTGCGATAAATTACATACAAGATGGCTGGCGTGAACATTACAGATGGGCTACAGCCTGTAAAATGTCTGTACAATTACCAAATGCACCAAGTCGCTTGCACATGATAGTTTCACAGTTTATGTCATTTATGTTAGGTCGTTGCTAAACCTCAGTGAACAAACATGCTGAGTCTGCCTCCTCAAGCCAAACGTCATATTACACTGATAACAACTGATTCCTGTTAAAAAAGGCCTATTTGTTATGTATTTTTGCACCCTGATTCTAATATATGTTTTCAGGATGTCTTTATCACGCATATCCCTTTGTTCCATTATACTCTTATGCCTATATGTACTATGTCAAACTGGTACCAGTGAAAGTAGATGTCCTCTGTACTGGGAGACAAATGCTAGATACTGAAGAAGAATGCTCCTGAAGCCAAATATAGCCAAAACTCTTACAGTGTTACAGTGTACATTGTAGATTAAATGTACACATTCTAAATGTAATAACAGACTTGTGTATGATTAAGTAATGTAAAGTGTACACATTTCAAATCAATATGTGATCTCAGCTTAAAACATGCAATATGGCCCACCTATTTTGGTTTGTTAAGCGAAAAAAAAAAACTGTTAATATTTTATTGTCTAGTGTTATCAGTGCATCAGCTGTAGAACTAGTGGGACTAGTACAACTAGTGGAACTTGCACAAGCCATTTCCTTTTCCTGAGCTGACAGATAAGCCCACTAGAAGAAGATCAAAGCACATCTGTTGATGTATGATGCTCGCAAAATAAATAATTTTAAGAAATGCTGTACTCACTGAGCACTCACCCGGTAGGTCTACGTGAATGTGGATCCGAGAACCCAGCTTCACTCTCTAACTGAGCCGCCATGGTCAGAATGACCTCAGCGAGCTACAAATGCCTTTTAAGGATATGCTCTGTGTCGTTTAGCGTAATTTGCCTCTGCAGTATCGTGCAAGTTTGACAGTTATTTGGAGAGGCGGATTGAATGGGCATATTGTATATTTGAGGGAACAGATGTGGATGTAGCAACTGGGGCTGCTTTTGAAGTGAAAAAAATGGTATGAAGTAGGACAGTGAGTGTACTAAAACACACTTACACTAATTTAGTATTTTATATATATATATATATATATATATATATATATATATATAGAGAGAGAGAGAGAGAGAGAGAGAGAGAAAGATAGATAGATAGATATATAGATAGATAGATAGATAGATAGATAGATAGATAGATAGATAGATAGATAGATAGATAGATAGATAGATAGATAGATAGATAGAACTGGTTTCTTTTGGTTCGGTTGACACGCAGATGTGAGGTTAGGGCAAGGTAACATTAAACTGCACAGTCTTTAGCGGAAGAAAACGTTCTCGGGGGCGTTGCTATGACAACAGAGAAACGATCTCACAGCATTCCTTCCTGTCTTCTCTGGTTTCCTGGCAACAACTATAACCCACAACCCGGAAATACCCGAACCTCTTATTCTTGTTCGAAAGATCGAGGCTACTAGCAAATCTTTAGTTTGAGTTCAAACTTTTGTTTTCACTAACTTAGCAAATTTTTCTCATTGAAAACAGCCTGGCTACTTCACGTAATATGGATACGCCTCTCCCTATGTTGAATATGGATGATCCGCGTTTACAACTGAAAGTGGAAAACAGACTAAAGAATATTTTTGTAACTCAGTTAGAGAACGTCAGGTACGATTACATACACGGATGTAGACGTAAATATTTAATATAAAAGTTTTATCGTGGGCAAATAAACTACCGTATCTAGCTGCATGCTATGCGAGTAACTATGATAGTAATGCATGTGGATGACTTGCGTCGTTATTTGTTTTACTTCTGACCCCAGTCTTCTTCATAAGAAAGAACATGATGAGAATGTCAGACACATTCCTGTCATAACAGAGGTAGGTAGGCCTTCGTTCCCTAAAAACGTGTTTTTGAATATGAAGTATACTATATACAGTATATACTATTACTGCTTTCCAATTTATGGATGACTTAGTTTATGCGCACACACACACACACACACACACACACACACACACACACACACACACACACACACACACACACACACACACACACACACACACACACACACAAACACACAAATTTCTACAGCCTCTGCTTCTGCTAATTAATTTTATAGTCCTCAAGTAGAGTTTTGGATACGAGTGTCAACACACTTCAGAGGACTCTAGTGTTAAAGAAGCAGGTGCATTTGGATGAGGTGAACAGGCAGTTAATGCAGAAACAGCAGGAGTTCAAAGGTCGCATGCAGGCTTTGGATCAGAGATGGTCACAACTTCGACACAAACAACAAGAAGTGAGTAGACTTAAACTAACACATGTTAGAAAAGGTTTGCCTGATGCATCTACATGTTTTCAAACCTAAGAAAATCTCTAAAACAATTTCACCAATCAGTCAAATCTGGTCACACATTTGACTCATCCAAAGTTAATTACCTTTTTAAATGCAGTCTATCTCTCCCTCAGACAAAAGACAGAGCAGCAAAATTTGAGAGGTTTGTGGAGGAGAATAAGGTGAAGCGGCGACGTGCCTTGAAGAAATATCAGGAGCAAAGAAAACAGAATGAGCTGATGGAGAGAGACATATCAGAGATGTATGCACAACTTCAACAGCTTCAGATCAGGTGAGACGTTATTCAGAAATCATCCACATCTGTGCCTTACTTCATCACTCCAAAATGGCATCTTGTTACTGGTAGACTGACAAAACATCATAAGAATAAACGACTCACTGCTCATTTGTACTCAGGCATCAACAACTGAAAGAAAGGGTGAACAAACACAAGATTTATGAAGACTACTTGATGAAGATTCTAGATTTACTTCCAGAGGGTAAGAGAACAATTCTAACAAATGATGGGCAGAGTGACTAAGATCTGCAGAGTGATCCAAGATGTATAATTTTGTGTTTATTACATATTACAATTTTTTTTATAGGCTAGCAATTTGTATTCAGATATATTTGCATTAAATCTCATAAACATTAAACCAGGAGTAGCTTCGTTTAATCATGGGCTTTACTTTGCTTGTCCAGATCATCTAGAATATGGGGCTGAATCATTGGTGATGCCCATCATCAGGAGGCATGAGACCCTGTCCGTCACTCAACAGGACCTGCTGCACCGCCTGGCCAGTTTGGCTAAAGAGCTGGATGAAGGCCAATACAGCCTGGACTCTCTCAAACAGGAACACAGCACAAGAAGACTGGTATGCAGATATCAAAGTATACGCCATTGACATTTGAACAGATATTAGAGTTAGTTATATCTACTGAGGTTACAGTGATTGTGAATGCAGTGTCATTTATAACCCTAGTTCTTTTAGTGTTCTTCATTTACCACATGAAACTGGTGCCCGCTATAATTTACTTGTTAAAACAGATGAATAATAAAGAGTTATCAGAGCTGCAGACCCAGTGGGATCACACCAAAGAGATGAGTAAAAAACTGGAGATGACCCTACACATTCACCAGGGCCGATCCAGAGACCAGGCCTGTATAACTGCATTTCTAATATTTCAGCTTATCAAATCTTTTACAACACTGTCTTCCAGTGACAACACTACAGATTAGATACCTGCAAGTTGTTGATGCAATGTCCTATAACACCCCCCCCCCAAAAAAAAGAAAAAAAAGTTACATATTCATTGGTCTTGATACTTTCCTCTTAGGTTGAGGAGACGGGGAGTATTATGATAGCTGTGAAAAACCTTGGGCAGAAATGCTACTTACAGCACTATGGACCTTTAGATGATATGGACATCCTGGCTATGATGGATATGATAAAGGTAATTTTAAATTCATGAGCAAATTAACTGCATGAAATGTAGTAAAAATACTTGCATATTACCTTGCTGGCTGTTGTTCTTTTATTAGTTGTTGACATTTCTATATAGTGGTAAAATTAGAGTAAATTAGATTTTAAGTTTAAGTCAAAAAGTAGGGTTGTGCTGTCTTTTATGCTAGGTGCAAGAGATTGGGATAGTTTTAACCATTTTATTTTTAAAGACCAATTTTAAAAGGTCAACATTGTGTCCTTTTTTCTGTTTACAGAAAAATGATGGACTGTTCTAATCAGCATTGTTTTAAAGACTGTGGATTATGCTTTACCAATTTCCTGCAGGAGTTCATTCTGGAGAAGGCAGACACAGAAAGAAGGGCACTGCGGCCAACACCCTCAGGCTCGAAGGGGAATAATAATAATATAAGAAAAGCAGTGACGGTGAAGACCTCCAGTGAAGGCCACATGAACACCAAGACTAGTGGGAAAAGTGAACGGCTCAACACATCCAAGACAATACAGTGATGCGTGTGTGTGAATACTATTAAAAATAAAACTTGTGGAAAATGGAACTGTGTCCATTTCAACTGTACATGGTATATTGGCAAAGGTAAATTTTAGATTTTAAGCAAATTGGCATTATCCCACCCACTGTTGTTCAAGTATCAAAAGTACATTTTCTAAATTGTAGTCTGGCATATTCAGATACCACACCGGGAAATGTACTCGTGTTATTATTGAAGAGACCTAAAAATGAGAGAACGTGGCTCATGTTTTAACGCTGTCACTTTAAATCACCCTCAGAAACCGACACTGTCTCTTTAAACGCCGTTTCCGGTATTCGACAAGTGGGAAAACTGCGCAAAATACAGAGCAAATATTGCGGAATGTTGTTCGCTCGTATTAAAACTAGCTACACTTTAACCTGCTGTCTGTGCGCCGACCTTCAGTCAAATCTCATCCTGGGTTTCCTGAACACAAAAACGGTAAAAATAAAATACGAGAGTAACATTTTATGAGCAGTATGCGTGCAACGTATTCTTTCACAGACGTATGGAGTCATGTAGTGAAAAATAACGTTTGTTTAAAGAGGATAAATGGCTTTTGAAAAAGTTGCATTCATGTGCACATCATACCTTCATTAGCTTGGCGTAATTAGACATATCTTGCAGCCTACCTACTCGCATTGGCCATTTCATTAGGTACAACAGGAAACTTAAACCATTTTAACACACTACCATAGCAGAGGCATGATGTGCTGGTAAAGACCGCAGTGTTGGTGAGAGTTTACACGACCTTGCTGGGTTGAGATTGGTGAGCCACTTAAAAATGCAGCAAGAAACGTTCAGAATCAACCACTAAATGTTCGTACAGGGCGTTTTATATGGTGTCTGCAGAACGTAGATGTGCAAGATCAAGAATTGCAATGATAAAATAATTTGCATCATTATCAAAGCGATATTTAATCTGATGTCTGACTTGTGCACCCATTAGTTCAGATGGATGAGTCCAAATTAATCTCAATTAAAGAGTCTATTTCACCTCCGTTATTGGAAGAGACAGGAGCTCCCAACAAACTTCAGGTAAGAAGTCCCTCTCTTAAATACAGAGTTTGTAGATTTTAGAAAGCACAAAAAATGAATGTAAAACTTATAAGGAATGGTAGTTGTTTCATGTCAACTTAACTACTTTCTTTCGTGTAGGACGACTGCCATGGGTTTGAATATATTCGCAGAGTAAAAGGAGATGGAAACTGCTTTTACAGGGCATTGTGCTTCAGACTTCTAGAAACACTGCTGAGCAATGAAAGTGATCTGCAAATGTACTTGAGTATTCAATGGTTACTGCAACACATTTTCCTTGAAATTTGACATGTATAACTGTTTAATGAGCTCAGTGTGTGTGAAATGTGTTCCATTTGTCAGATTTAAGGACAAACTGATAAGAAGTCAACAAGAGATTTTAACTGCAGGGTTTGATGAAAGTACCTTTAAAGACTCCCTTACTACTGTAAGTACGCTTGTGCACCACAACTGTCGGAAGCCACAGTGCAACTTGATATGCATGGTTGTGATTTAAATATTGTGACATACAAGACTACAACATAAACCAAAAACTGCTATTGTTCCAAGTTTCTCAGTGTATTGGATCAACTTAAATCAGATGTCTGTGAGGAGACTCTTCTGGGGCTCTTTAATGATCAGGCAACCTCAGACAGCATGGTGAGGTACCTCAGGCTCTTCACCTCGGCACACTTGCAGAACCACGCCGGTTTCTTCCAGCACTTTGTGGAGGCCCCCAGTTTAAGAGCTTACTGTACACAGGTTGGCTCATTATTCTGCCTGTTGCCGAAATAAGGTGAGCATCATGTTTTCATGCACTAACAAGCAATACTTTGGTTTCACAGGAAGTTGAAGTCATGGGCATGGAGAGTGACCATGTGGACATCCTGGCTCTGTCTCAAGCGCTGGACGTTAGTCTGTGTATTATATCTGTGGACGGCAGTGACGGCCATCTTGTACACCACATCACAGGAGGATCAAACCCTTCAGTGTACCTTCTCTACAAGACATTTCACTATGACATTCTGTACAACCACAGAGATCACTGACAAGTGCTTAGGCAAAGTGAGGAGGAATGCTGATGAACACTGACCACAGATCAAAGACTATTGCAAAAAGAAATGTATATATAATATATATTTGTGTGTTTGAGAACAATTGCCCACTGTAAAGTTTTGTTAAGACACTTCACACTGATTTCATATGGAACCATAAAAAAATTCCACTTGATATTTTGCAAGTCCATTATATCATTTGCTTCTAAAATAACTACAGCTGATGCTACTGATTCCTCTTCTGCCTCTGTTTGGTTTTCTGTTGTTGTTTGCTCACACTGATGAGAGCTGTTTCGTTGGCCAGGGGCAGCTGTGGAAGCTGAAGCTTGCCCATCTGAGTAGGGTATCTAGTCTTCATGTGAGGTTTGAAAACCGGCTGACAGAGCAGATGTTTCAGCTGTTTCTTCAGGACTTTCACGAGCTTCTGCTGCTCTCGGTCGTCCTCATCCTCATTTCTGCCACCTCCTGCAACAAATCAAAGAATCACTTTATAGTAAATTACTCTTATTTCCAATCTCAGTATATTGCTAATGTGCTGTGATAGTCTTATAAATGAGCACGACTAACCCAAAAGCAAGTCGTCATCCAGGTCTATGTCCATGTCTTCTGCTGCTTGCCTGAACCAAGAGTTATGCTGCTTCTGTCGACTGTGGTGGTATTCCATTTTTTCTATCTTCCTGGCCACATCAACACGCTCCTACACAAATGGCCAATGAACACTGATCTATTAAAATGACAACGTGATGAGGCGCAGACAGTCCTGGGTCTGAAACCTCAACGAGACTGGATGTTTGTCATTAAGGTTTACGGTATTTGTTGTACCTTAATAGCCGCCATGCATTTGTTCTGAACAGGGAAGAAGGGAAGGTCCTCATCCTTCCCTAGA
Organism: Brachyhypopomus gauderio; assembly: GCF_052324685.1. Taxonomy (NCBI): domain Eukaryota; kingdom Metazoa; phylum Chordata; class Actinopteri; order Gymnotiformes; family Hypopomidae; genus Brachyhypopomus; species Brachyhypopomus gauderio. Next base: position 6,214,152 of record NC_135227.1, on the reverse strand, counting down.
GTCCTGTAGATCTTCTTGTAGTTCATCAGATCATCCGGTCCAACCAGGAGCAGGCTGAGGCCCTCTTTGGCAGCCCGAGCTGTACGCCCACTGCGATGGACATATGTCTCGGATGTCCTTGGCACCTTTTCCAAAATGAAAAACACGGATAAGACACGACCCATCATTTCGAACAGATCAAATGACGTATAACATCTATTTGAAAGGACATCAGATTAATGACGTTACCTGATAGTGGATGACATGCTGAACATTTGGAATGTCAAGTCCTCGGGCAGCAACATCCGTAGTAAGGAGGACGCAGCTGTTTAAAATACGTTATCTAAATGAGAACGTTCACCATGCCAAAATGCCAGCACGAGTTACATGCAAACTTAGGAATGGTAAAAACCTTTGATCAATAATAACCATTATCAAATCTTTTTAGAATTTAGAATCCATTATCATTTTGTCAAATTGGTCACAAACAATTGGCATCCAAACCACCCCGTTAGCCGTAATACATCTGTGCATCAGCTGCCTGGAAAAGCTAAATATGAGCCATATATATTTGGACGGGATTGAGGATTGGGTGAAATGGGAAACACGGAGAACTGCATGTTCTTCCTTTACCTCTCTCTCTCTGCAAATCTCTCTAGATTCTTCAGCCGCTGTTTTTGATGCATATTGGCATGCAGTGGCAGTGGGTTGCAGTCCATAATGGTCAACAGTGAAGTCAGCCTCTTTATGCAGTCGATACTGTTGGCAAACACCATGGTGCGCCCAGGATACTGCAGCAGGAAGTAGTAGAGGTAGAAGTCCTTCTCCTCCTTCTCGCAGAGGATCCTGGTCTCCGTGAGCGTCTCCACCGTGGCCTCCTTGCGGGTGAGGTCGATGACTTTGGGCTTGGCCTTTATCCCCACTTTCTCCATGAGGAGCTCCAACTTGCTGCGCTGCTCCATCTTCTGGCTTTTCTTACGCAGCAGACGGGAGGGCAGGCTGTGCATCATGGTCAGCGTTGCGGAGAACACGAAGGTCTGCCTCTTTGGGTTGAATTGCGACGTGTTGAGCAGCTCCAGCAGGTTCTCGAGCTCGGCAAAATGGCCTTTCTCCACCATGCGGTCAGCTTCGTCAATGACCAGACACCTGAGGAGGTCAAAACAGCACATTGTAATGAGTACTGTCTGCATTTTAAACTAATGCAAAACAGAATGAAACATCACATACTGAACGTTTCATATAAAACACTAACATAAAATAATTTAAACTAATCAAAATATATGAATACATCTGCTTCAGTGCCGTGCAGCATTACCGGAGTTGCCTCAGGTTCCGCAGATGAAGGTGCTTCTCCTGAACCATCTCCCACAGACGCCCGGGTGTCGCTATGACTATTTCTGGCCGGCGCTTCAGTATCCTGTCCTGCTTCTGTGGTGCCATGCCGCCCACCACAATAGCCGTTCTTATGCCTGTTCAAACATTTAATTATCAGCACAATTATTGGGTATCGGTCAAACCATTCTGTCAACCACGTTGAATTGTACATTGACGGTACAGACCTGTGAATTGGGCGACAGCATCAATGTGATGCTTGACTTGAACTGCTAACTCTCTGGTAGGGGTCAGAACAAGGCCAAGCAGAGGCTGCTTCTCACTGTCCACTCCTCCTCCTCCTCGCCCTTCCTCTGCACCTGTTACACCGTCGCCATCCTGGTTTTCATCAGCGTCAGGAGAACCACAGTCACCGCCTTCCTCCTCGATCTCTTTTTCAGGATCCGCACTGTCTCCGTCCTCTGGTGTCTCCTCTATGATATCTTCATCATCCATTTTTTCATTCTTATGTGCACTGGAGTCTTTCACCTTGTTGTCTTTGTCAGCTGTCTCCCCACCCGTCCCATCAGACATCTCACCAGACACATCCCCCTTTTTTGTGGATATATCTGCATCAGAGTCACTGGCCTTTGAGTTAGTGACTGGAGACAAATAAATGCTCTCCACTTGTGTCACAGAATCAGGTTTGAGTTCTGTACCTGTAAGCTTACAGTTACAGCTCTTTTTCCACTCTAATATGGTGTGGATCATTGGAATTCCAAAAGACAGTGTCTTTCCACTTCCTGTGGAGCAAAGACAAAGAGCTTTGCATGAATTCATATTCAAACTGATTCAGTGTCACTAGAATATATTTAGTACAAAAAGAAAATGTATTACATCTTGTATAATAGATAACTATAATGAACACAGTTGAAGGTTGAGAAATATGAGGGGGAGAGGGCACACATTATGAAACCATGTGATAAGGTTTTGGCAAGATCTGAGAACCTCAGTTAGCCCATTAAACTCAGCAAGAAAACATATTCAGTTAAGAAATACAGTACATTTCCTAAATAAAGGGACAGTAAAAATTATTTTGCTGTGCCATTCAGGACCCTGAATTTGAAATAAAATGAAACAATATATGGTTTAAATACACAAGGTCATCCTTCACTTAAGGACATTTACACTATATTATTGACTATATATATTTTAATCTGAATACTAGTTAAAACACCTGAATTAAAAGCGTGTTTATATGCATTCTGCAGTCAGTTTTAGTAGAAATGAATTATGTTGGAATATAGAGCACAAATAACAAATATGGTTTTACATGATTTTACAGCCTGCTTATTATTTTTTTACTAACCTGCTTATGGATTGCACTGTAAGTATGATCTGATTTGAAAAATGTTTAGGTGAGAAAAAAAAAACCCCAAGAAAGGTAGGAATCCCAGAGAGCCTCAGATGAGCTGATCACGTTACCTGTCTCTGCTGCGCCCAGTATATCCATGTGGTCTCGAATAGCAGGAGGAAGAGCAAGAGCTTGAATTGGAGTGGGTGAAGAATATCCAAGTTTACTTAGTGCCTTCAAAACAGGGTCAGGTACAAACAGATTATTCCATGCCGAGACATCTGTGTCCTGGCCTTCTGAGTTAGAGAGGGCAGCGTCAGTCCAGTTCTTCACTTTCCTTTTAGACTTATGAACAGGGCCTACTAACTGGGTATCGGCCTCTGCCACCTCTGAAGCTGCCTCTGTTTGTTCTGCAGCCGATTTCCGTTTCACCTTCTTGCTGCTGGTTTTTAAAGTTTGCTCCATTGTAACCTCAGTGGCTCCTTCAGAATCTTGTGGTGTCTGATCATCTCTCGCTCCAAGCAAAGTTGCAGAACTTTCTAAGGATCCCAGACACTCTACATGCTCGTCTTTGTTAAGATGTTTGGTCTTAGCCTCAATCACCTGTTTCTTCTTCTTCTTCTTTTTCTGCTTTTTGGCTGGTTTCTCCTCATAATCCACTTGTTCATCATCATCCTCCGATGACAGCTCTCCAACTTCCTGTTCTTCCTCAAAGATCTCCACTTCACGATCTCTCTCGCTGGCTTTTCTCTTATTTCTCTTTTTCCTCGTCGTTTCCTGCAACATCTGGGCCATATTCGCTGCTTTCTGAGATTCAACCAAGGAGTAATCGGTCAGTTCCTCGAAACACACCAGCTCCCCCATGGCCTCATCAGCAAACATGCTGGGATCTATCTTCACGGCCTTCCACTCGCCCTTCACCACGACCCCCCGTTTAGCAGACCCCAGGCGCTTCTTCGACATAGATCTTTTGGTCTTCATCTTTTCCTCTGCGAGAAATAATGGCTGTAGTTATATTACGTTATAGGAACTCAATAAAACTCGATTTAAAGACCATTAGTTTGTTGGTGCGAGTTACCACAACACACGTGTGCACTTCACACAACAGTCACAACCTGAAACGAGCTAGCTGGCTAAAGTAAGAGACTAAGGCTAGTCGTTATGATAGCTAAGCACACGCATTAGATTATCTCGCGGTCATAAATAGTTAATTACATGTTGCTTTTTTTAATACATCACGAATACAACAACGCGTACTCACGGTAATTTGACTTTACAAAGACGCTACAGCTACTGTAATCTTCCCCTCGTACACACGCACACCACGAGGACGCAGCAGCCGCCGCCGTGACGACGTACGAGGTTGCCAAATAAATAAATCCCCCCCGCCAATGATCCGTCTCGACTTGCCATACGTCGGTACGTTGCCATATAATTGCCATACACACACACACACACACATACAAGTATATATATATATACATGTTGTAAAGCTTAGAATTTTGACCATGGAGAACACTGTTGAGCAAGCCAATTTATTATTATTTGTTATGCATAGGAAAGTCTTTACTGTCTGTACACACAGTGTTGCTTAAACTGCTGATTCATACATATACATATAGAAAATCACATACAATAATACTGCATAAAAACAATTATATAAACACAGGGCAAAATTATTTTGTTCACTGAAAAGACAGCAGTCAACATGGGAAAATTGTGTTCAATCACACAGAGGCCGATTCACTTCATTTAGTGGGGTCAATCACCCTGCCCATAAACAAAAGACTGTTAGTTGCTTCGTGGTATATCAAAAAGAAGAAAGGCCTGTCCACAATGAAGGTGAATGGCATGGAGTATCCCATAATTCCCACGGTTGTCGCGGCAGCAGCTACGGTGCCCCTCTCATCCACCTCGATCAGCGCTTTGTGCAGAACCTGCTCATAAATCAAGAGTCAACATGTGACGCCCAATCATGCTTGCTCTCAAGATCTGTAGTTAATTGACGTCATAGTCGTGGTTGTGCTCATTGTATTAAACTGATATTGGTATATTCTTGTCCTCACAACTCTTCCACAACATTATGTTACAGGTAAAAATGTACACTAACCTCTGAGACTTTCAGACCAACTTCTTGGCTTATGCCTGTGAGGTTGGCTGTATTCTTGAAGACATTTTCAATACCCAAGGCCGGGAGAATCTTGTGCATGGAGTACACGTGTTCCATCTTAAATTTGGGCAGATGCACCTCCACTTTTCTTTGAATATTAAAGAGAACAAATGACAGAGTGGCATATTACAGTTCAGCAATGGTTATGTCTTGTATTAGAGACTCCGCATCAAGTTTAATTGGTGTCAGCCAAAAACTGTGATGTAAGACTACAGTGCATATAGGCTCACTGAAAGCATTAAAAAAACAGTGCCTGAACAGATGAATCTCAATTTGACATGAACACAATGAATCTATGGACCCAACGTGCCATGTCACCAGTTCAGGCCAATAGTCGTGGTGTAAAGGTGTGGTTAATATTTTATTTGAACACTCTGGGCCCTCTAATACCAAACACTGTTTAAATGCCACAGTCCATCAGTACTGCTGCCAACCATTGGCATCCCTTTATGGCCACCATATATAATGTATATTTCCAATATGATAATGTGCCAAATCAAATTTCACACTGGATCCTTGGCCATGACAATGAATTTACAGTACTTTAATGGACTCTCTAGTGATCATATCTGAATCCAATAGAGAACCTTTGGAATGTGGTGGAATGACTTGAGGCATTTAATGCAGAGGACAAATCTGAATTAATTACACAAAGTAGTTATGCCATCATGGATCAAAATCTCAAATACATTTTTCTAATTCCATATATTCTGAGAGCATAAGGGGTTGTAATCCAGTATTTGTTTTGGGGTTAATGTGAACACTGTTTGGTTCAGATAACATAAGGGGTCATAATCCTGTATGACATTTCTAATAAAGTGAACCATGTTTGTTTATTCCTGTCTCTTATTTCATATTTAACATAATATATTTAATCACTTATGAGCTTTTAGGTTAAAGGTGCATAAAAAAGTAATACAAAGTTGAAAAACACATTACCCATGAAACTTACATTTTTTCCATGTTCTTGATCCAGCTTTGAAATCTTGCAGCATTTATCTCATCATCTATTGTGGTATAATCAGCATGGCTGTCAGGCAGAACAATGAGCATAGATGCACCCCCCAGATAAGGCAGGCGTAACACCTTTGCTCGAAGTTCATCATCACTGGCAATGTAGAACTTATCCATAACGAACATCATGGGAACCTGGACAATGTTGTACTTGTCCACATAAAAACGACTGTTGCGAGTCAGGTTTGAGTCAAACGGATGCTCCCAAGCGCCTTAATATTAAAAAGAATGATCTCATTTTATTTACACATTCCATACGAGCATACAGTATGTTCAGATTTATTTAACTTTTTTTATCCTAAGAACAACTTCAAACCAGTTGATGGAAAAATCCATCATTTATCTATTACATCGCTTGATGTGATATGAGTGGTCTAGATTAAACATGCATGATACTCACCCTGAAAGAAAATTGTACTGATCAGCATAATTTGGGTCAGGGGATCAATGCTAGTCACCATCTCCTTTATTTTATCCCCCGTCTTCTTCTTTACATGCTTATTAATGGTCTCCTTACTGATTTCAGGCTGCCCAAAGTCTACATTCTCAATGTCTGCATCGAAGTATTTCATGATCTGATCACTAAATGCCCTCTCTACCTGGAAACGCTGGTCCACGAAGAGTGCCGTCCCCTGTTCGAGTCGTAGTGCTTTGTTCTGGGTTGTGTTGCCCTGGAGCTGGCTGAAGAGCTGGGGAACAAGCTCCGGCGGCCCATTCTTTGCTAGTGTGTCCAGATTAAGACCCGACAAAATCTGGCTGAGAGTCGCACCTTTGGCTCCGAGAGACAGGCTGGCGAACGCTGTGGAGACGCTCAATGGCGAGAAGAAAATGTTGTTATCGTGGTGACTTGAAATCTTTCTATAAAGGTTCAAGGCAAAGTCAGTGTTTTTGAAGGTCAGATCAGTGATGTTCGGAGCATAGAGTTCCTGAGTTTGGATGGCGGACTTGAAGGTTGAAGCATATATCAGAACGTAGAGCACTCTGAACTGCATTATGAAGCCTCGATCGCTGTTTGATCACAAGACACAAAATGCAAGTTAAAATCTCAGCATCTGCACTACTGAAGTCGCTTATAAAACTTCCATACAACCCATGTCAAGGGATTAAATCAAGAGACTCATAAAAAAACAAGAAACCATACAACACCCTGAATGATCAGATTTAACATACAGACAATAGAGCATTTAGACAGCACTGTTGTTTTTGTAACTTACCGACGGATGGCAAGTCAAGAGTGTGCTTCAGGCTCGCTCTCTGTATTTGGAGAGGCAAAGTGCAAGTGTACTGTGAGGATTATCTATTAACAGTGACATGCTCAAACTAAATCTGTGTTCAACCAATTTAGTTCAAAGCAAATGTAGTGGAACGGTTGACGTATCACTCAAACATAAACAGTGAAGTGTAAAGGTGATTTCACAACAGTTACAGACTATTGTCTACTGAAAAAAACATAAAAATAACGATCAGGTGACTGTGATGCATGAAAATAAACTTACAAAAATCTCTTTGTAATAAACAGAAAGAAGAGCTCAATGAAGGGAAAAAAAACTTTTATTTCAAGGCGTTAAAAAATCAACAGTAATAAATGAAATAATCATTGGGTGCATGAGCAATATGATCACTTAGAGTGTACTGCAAAGAACCAAGAGCTGGAGTATGTACTAACAGGAAAAGGCTGCCAGTTTTAACGATGACTTAAGAAAGAGAAAAGCAGGTGTCTATTAGAAAGGACAATTCATTATTTTTTTATGGGGGAAAAAGACATACATCTTGTAGTAGTCTACATTACCACCATACACACATGACCCCTTACAAAACCATCTGGTGACTGCTGCACCATATGGAATAATCAGTTAGCATCATTCCTAGATAACAGGGGCACCGGCAGAGGGATGCCTGTAAACACACTTAGTAAAGCTGTATAACTTTACTGCGTTGGGAGGAAAATGGTTAAGTAGGGCCATAACTTAAGTGCCCGGTCAATGCGATTTACGTGTTTTATTCCATACACTGCATGTTCAAATTCCAGTGACAACAGAAAATGATCCCTCAACAGAAACGTTTTCCATGTGATCTCACTCATCCCCTCATTCACGCACTCATCCACACACACACTCACCCACCGCTCACTCACTCACAAATGAACAGCAGTAGCCAAAAATAATTATACCGAGAGCTACACATCCATGCAGTGCAAATACTGCCCATTGTCATGGCCTCTACCTCAAGAGTAATCTGGGATTCTCATATAGGAAAGACGGAGCTCAAACTCAGTTGTACACACTAGAGCAGGACCATCAATCAACTTTTTAGTCAGTTGATTTCCACACCCACCTACCTAATGAGATGTACATAAAAAGGTTACAATGCACCTTTATGTCACCGAATCCACACTAAGGAAATGGTAGTCAAGTCTTTTCAAAACTATCCCTACGGCCACACAACGTCATACAGGTACTGCATCAGAATTCACAAGTAAACATCCCCTCTTTATAAATAACCCTGGCAAAGACAACACAGCCTGTGGTGCACCGAGTAAGCACAGACAGTTAGTGGTCCTAAACAGCCTCTGCACACCACAGAAGAATTTGGTTCTTTCCATCCCCCCCCCCGGTTGACATGTGTGAATCCGCCCTCTGTGTTTCTAATTATACCATCACAGTGGCCTCCAAACACATGCCTCCTCCTCCACCAGGTCCAAACTACAAACAGATCAATGGGATGAGAATGACATTCATGGGACATGGTAAAAGGCCGTAGCGGGCGCAGGCGAGGAAGACTGTACTGTGCCACTGAGCCCTCCTCGGTCATCCGCCCTGACTTTATGGAGCTAAGCAAAAGCACCAACTCAAGGGCCAGATAATGCTCGAACACTTGCTCATGTGGACTTTCTTTCTGCTCTGCTTGTATGACAGCCTGGTGAGTGGATCCACAGGGGTGGTGTGTTAGTGGTGGGTGGCAATCTGGTCCTTCTGGTCATTCCCACACCTCGATGGCTTAAAGAGGGAAGAAGCTGCTCTTGTTTTAAAAGAGGTGGACAGGGCAGCTTGTAAGTGGTATCAGAGCTGTGGAGCTGTAGACGTCGATGGCCACGTGTCCTCACTGGCTGCGTTTACAGCCAGTGCCCTGTTCTTCACCTGGCAACAGCAAAGTACAATTCAACAATTACTAAAACCAAACCAACCAACCGTTTAAAACCCCTTGGACTCATTCTTGCCTCACTTTGAGAATGATTATGACATCTGGTTTTGATCACATTTAACTTTGATATCATTAAAAATGAGAATTACTTAAATATGGAAACGGGTTCCAGTCTTTTCATAGCTCTCTAACAGCATAAAAAAAGAAGCAGAATTTGGCGTTATTCCTTACCAGCAATTGTTGTGTCCTTTTGATGTGCAGGGGTTGACTGAGCCTGTTGGGACTGCCTGATTGGTTGAGAAAGATAAAAGAAGGCAACCGGTCAAGGCATAAAAACTCAAGTACCGTGTGCAGTACTGTCAGCCCTCAATACCTCTTTAGAGGTGCAACATGTTTGCAGTGCTCAGAGTGTGAGTGGGAAATAACAGGTCTTGCCTGTCAAAGTAGGCCTGTCTCCTCCTGCGGAGCTCCTCTGCTGTGAGGCTCCCACTCTGACTGTGCTCACACGGGCCACCTGTGGTAGCTTCTACAGTAGCTGGGGCCATGGTGGATTTTTCACCAGCCTCCTTGCTTCCTGTAGTGTTGCCGCTCCCCGAAACTCCTGAGGTAAAGGGGAAAAGACCTATTTTGGTATTGGAATATACACTCACCGGCCACTTTATTAGGTACAACTCATACAAAGGTTGGACCCCCTTTTGCCTTCAGAACTGCCTTAATGCTTCGTAGCAAAGATTCAACAAGGTGCTAGAAACATTCCTCAGAGAGTCTGGTCCATATTGACAGGATTGTCATGCAGTTGCTGCAGATTTGTCGGCTGCACATCTATGATGTGAATCTCCTGTTCCACCACATCCCAAAGGTGCTCTATTGGATTGAGATCTGGTGACTGTGGAGGCCATTCGAGTACAGTGAACTCATTGTTGTGTTCGAGATGATTTGCTTTTTATGATATGGCGCGTTATCCTGCTGGAACTAGCCATCAGAAGATGGGTACACTATGGTCATAAATGGAGGGACATGGTCAGCAACAATACTCAGGTAGGCTGTGGTGTTGACACGATGCTCAATCGGAATGTCGCAGCAGAAATCTCATCAGACTCATCAGACCAGGCAACGTATTCCCAATCTTCTATTGTCCAATTTTGAAAAACCTGTGTGAATTGTAGCCTCAGTTTCCTGTTCTTAGCTGACAGGAGTGGCACCCGGTGTGGTCTTCTGCTGCTGTAGCCCATCCACCTCAAGGTTCGACGTGTTGTGCATTCAAAGTTTCTCTTCTGGATACCTGGGTTGTTAATTGAGTTACTGTTGCTGTTCTATCAACAGTAACTAAACAAGGCAATTGCATCCACAGAACTGCTGCTCATTGGATATTTTATCTTTTTCGGACCATTCTTTGTAAACCTTAGAGATGGTTGTGTGTGAAAATCCCAGTAGATCAGCAGTTTCTGAAATACTCAGACCAGCCTATCTGGCATTAACAACCATGCCACGTTCAAAGTCACTTAAATCACCTTTCTTCCCCATTCTGATGCTCAGTTTGAACTGCAGCAGATCGCCTTGCCCACATCTACATGCCTAAATGCATTGAGTTGCTGCCATACGATTGGCTGATTTGACATTTGCATTAACAAGCAGTTGGACAGGTGAACCTAATAAAGTGGCCAGTGAGTGTAAACCACACAATTATACAGCTAATACAGTCCATGGGGTTGCAAGCATCACTATGTGTGGGCTTGAGCACATTTAAAAGGACCACATATATCCAAGAATGTCTGAAAGCTACAGAATAGTGGCTGGCTAACCAGATTCACTGTGTGATGTGGCCACATGTCCTGATGGATTAGTCTGCGGGTTTCTTACCCTGCATACTGAGCTGTATGGCCCTGCGCAGGTCTGCCTCTTCATCCTCCACCTCCATGTCCTGTCTGCTCAGAGCCAGAGCCTTCCTCAGCTCCTCCTCATCCTCGTCCACCACACCCTCCTCCACACCATGTCTGGTCTCCGACGTGTGCTGCACTGTGGTCCTGGGAAGCAAGAGAGGTCATGGGTAAAATAAAGCACAGAGCCAGCCATGTTCTTCCAGTTCTTGGTGTGTTACTGTCAACACACTGTCAACAAATAGTCCAATACAACACAACCGTCTCTCTCATAACAGCACTGCAGATTAAAGAAATGGCAGGCAATGTTACTTTCAACATGAAGAGGAATTTTGAGGCAATTTATTGCAGGTGTGTCTTGGAGCACACTGGCACAGCAAAGCAACTGTAGCCATTGTGTTCAGCTGGTATTTAATGTGTCATTAGCACGGTGTGGACAGTGCTGGACGTGGGACTCCTGCCTTTGGCCACTGCTGCCCTGAGCCTCGTCCTCTCCAATGAGTTTTGGTCGGTGTTGCTGCTCCACTCTCATGATGCGCAAAATCTGATCTGCTTCACAATCGGGCAAGTTCCCTCGGATCACAAAAATGGAATATCCTGAAGACAAGACACACCCGTAATGAAGACAACACACACCCGGGCACACTGAGGTATTTCCACTAAAAATGCTACTAGTCAGGAAATTTTTTTTTTACCTTCTTGCTGTAACTGTGCAAGGAAAAGAGCCAGATATGTATCTGATATTAGCTCTGGTCCCGTTAATAATGAATTCAAATTAAACCACTACAGAAAGTAAGGAAAAACAGACATAACAGCATGAGATTTCACTTCTACTTTGTTCAACAACGATACAATTTTAAAACTTGAGCCCAAAATCTGTTGCCAATCTTGTCCATGTATATATGTAAAACTATATGTATAGTTTGTAAAGCAGATCATGTATACATATATAAACAGGTTGTTTGAAACAGAACAGTGAGAATTAGTGTTTTAGTACTATACTTAGTCATAAATGGAACAATGACAGATTACTTTCAGCAAAATGTTTTAAATCAATTGCATTTAAATGTGTGAGTTGTATAGGAGTCACACCACTAGATAAACCATAAGTATATGGCCAAATAGCAAATACCATCTTACTAAGAAACAATATTATCACTATAATCATCATCAGCATCATTATTATTTCTTTATTTTAACTGTTATTACTCATGCTCAAGCTCACTTATGCAAAAACCCACATTCAGAAATCATACCTGCTGCCCAAGCTTTCGTACTGTAAACCAATGCTCTTTGTAGTTACATATAAAGGCTTTTTCATTTCTGAAACCACAATGAAATTGTTCTTGATAAGAATTATTATGTATTACAAGCAGAATATTAGTGCGGTAATTCTGATTTATTATAAACACATAAAGGACTTACACAGGGTCGATCATGAGGCGCTGGTATTCGCGGCTGTTGAAGAGGAGTGGCTCCAAACCCCACACTCCTAGGGCATTACTGATCACCTGATATGGAGACACAACACCACAGCAGCGGTTCACTCCTTCCACAGGTTTCTCATAGGAAAATATTTATTTTACATTGTGTGTGTATGTCATCGCAAATCCCCTTCAAAAAATGCAAAGTCACTCTTTAGGCACTTCTTTGCTAAAATGATCACTGAATACAAAAAAAGGTGCATATGTAGAACAGCCCAAAGAAACGTAGATAAAGGAACAAAAGCAGAAGAGCTCAGCCCAATGTTGCGTGTTCATCTCTTCATGGGTGAGATGGACAACACTCAGCTGTAGTGGTGTAGAAAGCTCAGATGAACAAACAAACCAGCCAGTTTTAATTTATTATTTCCTTATAATTGAAATGTTTTAGAAGCCTTCTCATTTCAGATAAGAGTAGAAATAATTGGTTTTGATTAAAAAATGTAAATGGTAATGAAAAATTATATATTACTATGATTTGTATTCCATGTCAAATATTGTATACTTTTACCTGTAATTGTAAGTGTTATCCAGGTGAGGGCACCAATGGGAAAAATATATCATCTCATATTTATCAAATGATATATATATTTTTAAATAAATATATTTATACAAGAACAAAGGCTGTGGTGTTTAATATTCAAGGTCTGGAACTGAAAGGTTTTATTTCAAGTTTTTGTTGTTTCTTTTCTGGCCTTTAAACTGCACTAGAAATGCCACTAAGCCAAACTTCACTCTTACAAATGCATGTTTAAAACTAATAAACAAATCAAAAGATAAATGAAAAAGTGTCTGGCAACACTTTCAGCGAAACTGCAAGTTTCAAGGACATGACATGGAATGACATCTAATAGTTGTCAACGGTAACAAGCCTACTTTTTAAAATCGTTGATACACAAATTGTGACAAGTGCGTAAAACATAAAATCCCTCACTTGAATGGAAAAGAAACCGCTGTCGTCCATGTTCCCAGATGGTTGCTAAAATAAAGATGGAACAGCAACACAGTTAGGACATTTAAGACCCTTCCTCAAAACACAGAGCCCCACACACCCCTCATCCTGCTCACCTCCAGAAACGTCCTGTACTCCTCACTCAGCACTCCCCCCTCCGCCATCCTCATCCTCTCCTCTTCGTCTAGCTGCTGTGCGATGGACGACAGCTCAACTGGAGTGAAGTATTCCCCCTGGAGTAGATTATTGAGGCAGTGCTGGGCACATAAAGAGCCCTCTTGCTGTAATTAACGGACAAACTTGTTTAAACACCACGTCCACGGACATCAAGCAGTAGGTGTGGAGATATTGTACATGGTTTTCCTACTTTTACGTTTTGCAGGCCACTTTGTGAGGAACACCTACAGTATCTTATATGTGCATTTTATAGCACAATTACAGAGAAGCTCATCTGCTGCCGTGTACAATTAGTGAGCCACCTTGTTCATCACCATGTTTTGGCTATAGGATCGCTGATGGATTACACTGCAGTGGTGGACCGATCGTAGCAGTCACACTGACATGGCTGTGGCATTTGTAGTATTGCACTGTCACCAGTGAATGAATCTTTGCAGCTTTGCAGGAGTTTCTCAATGTATCTGTGTTACTGCTGGGTTGAGAGTTGCCTGCCACAAAAAAATATAGATGACTGATGAAAACTGAACACTGAATACAAGTAACAGGGTGGCGTACAAAAAGAAACACAAGTGCTCATACCTGTGGTTAATCCCATATGGTTTACATAGCCAGTGAAAATGTGAGCAACTACATTTAATATTCCAAACGATCGACTGGACCCAAATCGTTGGTGTTTGGGGTGCCAATATTTATTTGGTCAGTGAATAAATTGGCAAAAACAGTTCATTTGGTGTATCCATCATATACTTTATGAGGCTTCATTCGGGCTCCCTCTGTCGGTATCTAATCTAATATATACATCCTGTGTATGTGTGATAAACCATACAGAACCAGTAGGCAGTTGGACAGTTGGATCCGTCCACCTGACAGAATCGAGAGTGTTGGCTAGCAATCCAGTGAAGAGTTGACATATTTAGATTGTGAAAACTAACAAAACTGTAGCTCAAAACATCATGTCTGGAAATGACACAAAACTTAAATATCAATCTAGGACGCATCTCGAGGTACATATACAGCCCAGTTCAACGGTTCGGGTGGTTCTGCTCAGTGAGACAGTTAACCCAGTCTCAGAACCGGTTCTTCCAGATATGTAGCCGACCAGCGCAGCTTAGCTTCCCAGTTAGCTAGTTATGTTTCAAACAGGAACTACTGGAGCTTAGCTGGCTGGAGAACCGACCACCTCGGCCTCGCCGCCGAACCAAGCCGAACAAACTCGCGTCCAAACGGCGAACAGCGTCCAGAGACACACGGAGCGACATGCGCGTCAAAAACCTCCATGTTTATGTTTTATAGCGAGTTATCAACCCAGCTAAGCTAACCAGCCAGTTAATAACGTAGCCACCGAGTTGCTAGCTAAAGGGGCCTGATATACACTTATAAGTAACATATTACTTAACTGTAATGCAATTTTAAGTTAATTGTAAATGGTTTTTATTAAAAAAACAAAGAAAACAACAGCAGAACTCACTTTTTCGTGGAAGATAGACTCCATGTTTGAAGTGCCTATGGGGCGTCATAGCTACCGCTGAACTTTGACCCCATGCTGCCTGCCTGTCACGTGGTACGTGCAGCGTTCAACACCGCCGAAGAGCAATGCGTTGTTGTTGACCTAATTATAAACAAAGCAATAAAAGCCCAATACATGTATATCTGTTGTAATAAAAGGGATTGTGAATAAGAGTTATAGTTAACTATAACACTGTGCTTAAGCTCAAAAGTTGTTTAGGGAGTTAATAAGCAGCACTTGAACAACAACATTGTCAAGTGTTCAAACGGTGGTCCTGCTTGTGTAGGTCGTAACCAGAGACCGTGTATCTGGTCGGAACCTACAGACTCGCCCTCGACACTCAGCCTACCGCCTGCAGCCTCGTCCTTTTAAATCCAGCAGATGGCGCTATACGCACTCGCAATAATAGTCAAACTAGAACGTGTAGTTCAGAGTAGCTATAGAATAAATCCCGCGACGAACTACAATACTCCACAGACGAACCAAACCCAGCATTTTATTTAAAATAGGAAAATACGTCCGTCGTCTGCTTTTTTATTTATATTATTATATTTTATATTATGTTTAGGGTAACAAAATCACAAATATCACAGAGATTTTGCTTGCACTAGTCTAAAATGACTCATGAAATAAAGTCGACTTCGTAGAGATTACTTCATAGGCTGTTTGAACGTGTGATGTTAAGGCTGAAGGCAGTTATGAACTATACTGTCATGAGTACTAGATTTACAAATGGCTCCACTGTCATGTCACGAGCAAAATGCAAACAGAGGAAGTGTATCTAATCACGTTCGGACGGGTTAATGTGAGTGGACTAAATAGGGACCGGGTGTTCATGTCTGTGCATCCTCTATCTTCACGACTCATCGCACAGCACAGAGCACTGGATCATTAGGAGAATTGGTTCTCAGCGCGCCACATCAACCGCTGGAGGGATCAAATCTGTGCCATCTGACGCTCAAGGATTTATGGGTTTAGTCCAAATTGCTTCCCCCCACCCCAGCTGGAAGATTAAGCACTGAGGTACGTTTACAGCGAAGGCACAGCAGCACGAGCATCTCAGGTTGCCATAAGAGAATGTCCTCAGGTGCGCGTGCTGGAGCTGCACCTGCCGTCCAGCCGTGCAGGATCTGAGCGCACGAGGCTTGCAGTATGCGCATCATGCGAGCGGACCCTGCGGTCGCGATGCTCTGTATGTGTATGATGAGTGCGGCCGGGAGATCGGTCCATCCGAGGGGTCACAAACCGGAGATCTACATGCATAGCAGGTAACGCATCTTTTAAATGGTGTTATAATGTACATTTATTCTAGACTGGCAGAATCTACCAACCACATTACACGCTGTATACGTGTTTTTAGCCCTGGTTGCAATTTCAAGCAGGAACCTGAATAATCAGAAACAAAATCAGAAAACACAATATAAATAAATAAATAAATAAATAAATAAATAAATGTACATGCAACTACTCCCAAGCTTCAATATATGATGAACAGGCTCTGATGTCTGACCAAGACATCTATGTTTGAAAAGGGCTGTAAGTAGCAATATATGAAATTAATTAATTAATTTAAACAAATTTGTAGTTCAGTTGTTGCAATGGTTTTCCTATGCAAATGTCCAGCTGCTATGTAGAATGTGGGACTTCTTGTTAGTACATGCAGTAATTATAACTCAGAATTCTAATGCATCCAAATAACCTGAGACAACTTGAGTCCAAATTTGTCTAATCAGTTGATATTGGCTGCATGGCATTTCTGCCAGCAGATGAAAAATATGGCTGCAAGCATTTGATTTATCTTGCTAGAAATACAACAGAGTAAGAGGACAGAGTAGTGGACACAGAGGGAATATGAAACAGAGAACAGAGGACACATTTGCTCTTTGGGGAAGGCAAAGACCTCTCGGGCCACAGGATTAGTACCCAGCCCGTGAGGGCAACAGGCATCATCATCACACCCTCTCCTTCTCCCAAGGAGCAGCACCCTGTTGTGGCCACAGGAGATAATATCAGAACGTCACTTTATGCCTCGGCACACCTCAGCAGTCTGCAAAGTACTTATCTTCTTTTAGTCCTCCATTAATCCTTTTTTGGACATTCAAATTCATCCACTGTGTAATGTGTGGTATTACATAGGCAAAGCTTACAGCAGAGACACGCACAGGTTCTGTTAGAAAGGGCCACAATGCTGAAAATGGTGCCATGACAAGCCTCTAGGTCATAAAGCTGCAACAATCTTAAGCTGTTGTTATGGTAAATGCAGAAAATGGATTAAAACATTTCCCCAGTACTAAAAGCATTAGTCAAAACAAATGATCAGGAAGACATTTGTTCATCTTGATCAGAACGTCACAGTTGGACCAGACCCTGCTGCTGCTCTTTGTGCAGGTCCCGGAGAGATGCGGAGAGGGTGGATGCTGGCTCGCACAAGTCCGGCAGGTCTGTACTGGTCACTTTAAGTTGTATTAAAATAGCTTAAATTAGAATTTTTTTATTAGAAAATTTGGGGTTTGAGTTTTCAGGACATTTATAAGCCTTGACATAAGTCATCAGGTTTAGTTTCAGGCACAAATACCTACAGGAGTTTCACAGCTGTCACACCTGCTACTTTCAGAGCGTAAGAACTCCGTGCCTAAGGGGAGACGTGTTTAGATGATGAACCAAAACCATCATCTAACACTCTGGTTGAGTGTGTTCCAGGGGAATTCTTGATCTTAAGCATGATTTTACATTAATGAAAAATACAAGTTGATTGTGAATAAACATTCATATACTAATATAATTGCATGTTATACTTTTATAAAAAAAATATTTTAATCATTGAAACAGTCCAATCTTCAGAAGAAGTCAAGATATGACGAAATCTCCAATGACAAAATCAGAACAACTATTAAGGATAGAAGACCATGATTTTACAATGAGGCCCGCATTTGGAGGTAGGGTTTCAAGAACGGTAACATCTCATACACTTTCTAATACCCAATAAATGGTAGATCATCAAAAAAAAAAAAAAAACAATTATAGAAAACCAATACCAGACATTTGTATGATTTGTTTGTGGTTTCATGATCAGTGTACAGGCACTTTGCTCACACAGGTGTGATCTTTTAATGAATGGAGAGTGAGAGGTGTAACACTAGACCTCTTCAGCTCTGTGCTGTATTCAGCTGCCTCTTATTTAAGATGCCAACAGCAGGCAAAACTCCAGTGTTCCAATCAACGCCATCAAACCACCCCCAGAGATCTGTATTTCTACCATGAGCACATTTTAAAGGGCATAATTCATCAAATGCTTATCATTCGAAAGCCTTGACAGAATACCAATAAAAACAAAACATTAAAAAGGGGAATTTAAATATTTTTGTGTGATTGTACAATCACAGGACCTCCAATACCAGTGGGTGTGGATGTTCAGGTAGAGAGTCTTGACACTATCTCTGAAGTTGATATGGTGAGTATTCAAGCCTGTTGAACCGTTACAGCTGTTTAGAACATGGGATATGGAAGTTCTTTTGGAACATAGCCTCAGGATATGGGAGTTCTTTTGGAACATAGCCTCAGGTTATGAGAGTTCTTTTGGAACATAGCCTCAGGATATGGGAGTTCTTTTGGAACATAGCCTCAGGTTATGGGAGTTCTTTTGGAACATAGCCTCAGGTTATGGGAGTTCTTTTGGAACATAGCCTCAGGTTATGGAAGTTCTTTTGGAACATAGCCTCAGGATATGGAAGTTCTTTTGGAACATAGCCTCAGGATATGGAAGTTCTTTTGGAACATAGCCTCAGGATATGGAAGTTCTTTTGAAACATAGCCTCAGGATATGGAAGTTCTTTTGGAACATAGCCTCAGGTTATGAGAGTTCTTTTGGAACATAGCCTCAGGTTATGGGAGTTGTTTTTGGAACATAGCCTCAGGTTATGGGAGTTGTTTTTGGAACATAGCCTCAGGTTATGGGAGTTCTTTTGGAACATAGCCTCAGGTTATGGGAGTTCTTTTGAAACATAGCCTCAGGTTATGGGAGTTCTTTTGGAACATAGCCTCAGGATATGGAAGTTCTTTTGAAACATAGCCTCAGGATATGGAAGTTCTTTTGAAACATAGCCTCAGGATATGGAAGTTCTTTTGGAACATAGCCTCAGGATATGGGAGTTCTTTTGGAACATAGCCTCAGGTTATGGGAGTTCTTTTGGAACATAGCCTCAGGTTATGGGAGTTGTTTTTGGAACATAGCCTCAGGATATGGGAGTTAATTATTTTCTGCTGCATTCAATTCCCAGTTCACTGTTCTTAGGAAGGTTTTTGAAGTGGTGATTTACTGTACAATCATTAAGAAAAAAACACTCCAGTGCACTGATTCAGTAAGAACTCTAAAATGATTTCATTAGACATTCCTTTTCTGTACGGTATGATTAATGTTTAAGTAAAAGTAGGAATGATGTAACCAACATCAGATGTAAAAACATGCAGTAGAAACTGCAGATAAAGAAAATTGGAGTGAGGCATGTAAAAAAATAATTATTATTTGAAAATAGATTTATATATTGGCTTGGCATAATTTAAAAGTATTGCTGTATGAAGATCTTCAGAAAGACACCAATGGCTGCAAATTGTAGCTGAATGTTATGCATTTAATCACTATTAGCAATAAATTATTTTTTGCATTCTTAGAAACAAAAACAAAAAAAATATGTTGTGTTAACTCAAAGTCTGAATGGAAAGTGTGATGCAGAAGTCTGTGTTTGCATGTCTGAATATCTCATGCTTCAGGACTTCACCATGACTCTGTACCTACGGCATTACTGGAAAGACGAGCGTCTATCTTTCTCAAGCACCAACAACCAGAGCATGACCTTTGACAGCAGGCTGGTGAAGAAGATCTGGGTGCCCGACATGTTTTTTGTGCACTCGAAAAGATCTTTCATCCATGACACGACCACGGACAACGTGATGCTACGGGTCCATCCTGATGGCAGTGTGCTCTACAGTTTGCGGTATGCTCTCTCAGAATCGCATCTAAGACCAGGATGTTCATCATGCTCTGATCATGCTCTGCTTAGTGGCTTACACTGGACAACTGAGGAGATTCTTGGTGAAGAAGTTGGGATTTCTGAGCCTTTTCTTAAGTCAAAACAGCAGGGGCTCAAACCCACAACAACTGTATCACAATATTTCTGCCTCTGGGCTTATACCTCAGCATGTAAAACAGAGGCAGTAATTGTGAAGATTCAATCTATTCAGTTTCTGAAAACTTACCATGGTAGACGGCTGGCATGCTACTTTAATCAAGAGCAACCCCAAACCATTATATCTTGGCCATAAAAAAAAACAAACATTTGACACTACATGCAATATTCAAAACATTAAATAAATGCCAAAATAAACTGGTTAATTTAATGTTCATGTCATTTAATGTTAACATGTGTACCAAAAATGGACAATCTTGGAATACCTCAATCTATGTAGTGCCAAAAGCTCTACACATTTAACAGACATGATATTAATAAAAAAGCACCGCACAGGTTTGAATGTAGTTTCACTGATGTCAAAAAGCATCATAAAATGACACGAGTATCATTATGAACAGTCTCTAATTGATGTGGCTATACATCTACACTTACCTCTCTCTGTCAGTGGCACCACACTGTCGAATTAGACTAAGATGTGCTGTCTCTTGTGTCTTTCAGAGTAACGGTCACCGCAATGTGTAACATGGACCTGAGTCGTTTTCCCCTGGATACACAGACCTGCTCTCTGGAAATAGAGAGCTGTACATAGGCTGGTTTCTCAACAGCACCATAGCACAAAGTACAGGGATAATGACTCCGACTGCTCACACAGTGTTGCTTCTTATTTTAGACGCATACACGGATGACGATCTCATGCTGTACTGGAAGAAAGGAAACGAATCTTTGAACACGGATGACAGGATCTCGCTGTCCCAGTTTCTCATCCAGAAGTTTCACACAACTACAAAGCTCGCTTTCTACAGCAGCACAGGTGAATCCATCACATCATCTCACCACCGCAATCCTCAAAACAGCCGTCAGCTACACGCTGTCTTCCTGCTCCCCACCCCCCCCCCCTCTCTCTCCCCCACCCCCCCCTCTCTCTCTCCCTCTCTCTCCCCCACCCCCCCCCCCCCCCCCCCCTCTCTCCCTCTCTCTCTCTTTTCCAGGCTGGTACAACCGGTTGTACATCCACTTCACCCTCCGGCGCCATATCTTCTTCTTCCTGCTGCAGACCTACTTTCCTGCCACGCTCATGGTCATGCTATCATGGGTGTCCTTCTGGATCGACCGCAGGGCTGTGCCTGCCAGGGTTCCTCTAGGTACATGTGCCTCCACCACTGCTTACGGCTTGAACATGAAGCACTCCATGTTTTACTGGAGGTCCTGGCACGTTTCAGGCACCATAGACCACAGTAGTTGAAAAACCTGAGCTTTATCCCCACCATGTACAACTACTTGCTGTTATCATGCTGTTACCCTACAGGTATCATGACGGTTCTAACAATGTCCACCATCATCACTGGTGTCAACGCTTCTATGCCGCGAGTGTCTTACATCAAAGCGGTGGACGTCTATCTGTGGGTCAGCTTCGTGTTCGTCTTCCTGTCTGTGATAGAGTACGCAGCGGTCAATTACTTGACCACGGTGCAGGAGCGCACCGAAAGGAAGCTGAGAGACCAGGTGAGTCCATGCGCCCAGTTCTCGTCCCCTCCCCGACGTCCAGTTATGTACCCATCCCCGTCCCTATCCCCGTCCAAAACCTCCAGTCCAGTCTCCTGGAAATGGACTCCAGCAGCACTAAAAAGCAATAAAGCACTCCGTAAGACAAAGGGAGAGGAATTGAAGTTAGCGAGCATCATATTGCGATATCAATTCAGTTTTATTGTTAGCTATGTCACATTAAACTTCACATAATGTGTGAAATGGGATATTTAATCAGTAGGCAAATGCTGGCTCCTCTGACTGAGTGAATCAAAGCATATCCATGCTTATTACTTTTCAGTTGTTTACAAGCTGTCTACATAATCGCAGAATAGTTGGTACTCATATCAGTGCCTTGTTAATGTACTATTCTCATTCAGATGAACGATGGTAGAACTGTATTGTTGCATCAGGAGCTTTAACTCTCAGATGCCATCACATTATCTTTGTAGTTTGTACTTTCTCCTGTAGCAGAAAAACTACCACCACCAATTACTCTTCTTCTTGTTAATGCTCTTACCCCTCCCTTAGTTACCCTGCACATGTGGTATAGCAAACCCAGACGAGGACATGATGACTGTCGGCTATAGTGACATGGATCAAAACACCACCAGGAGCTATGGGACACCAGAGATCAGGGGAAGACAAGAAAGGATCTTGACCCAATTCATGATGGCAGATAATCAGACCACCAGCCAGGTGAAGAGCTCGAGAAGCTACGTCAACATCTGGATAGACACTCACGCCATTGACAAGTACTCAAGGGTGATCTTTCCAGGAGCATACACCATCTTCAGCATCATTTACTGGTCCATCTACTCCTAACATGACCAAGTCATCGGAGGCAGCCAGCTGGAATGGCAGAAGAGCAACGAAAATGGGGAGTATTACAACCAATCTCGATCAGGAGACGACTGACTAATGGAAATCGACAACACACCACCTTCTTCATCCAAAAAGTTGCTTTTACATGCTTTTAAAGGCCACCGTTTGGTACAAATCTTAAACATTGCTGTGTAACATGTTCTTGTTTATCTTTCAAACTACACCCAAACCCCATTTGACTCGACTGGACCAATAAATGGGCATTGGACCATGGTAAATAGACTCCAGTGAACTGGGCCTCATCGAGAGGCACCACTACTAGGTTCTTTGCAAAAGCCCATCTTATACATCTTCTGCTGCAATTTCTGAGTGTTTCACAGTGTATCATAGTAGTACAAAATAAGCTTGAGTTGCTACAGTATTTAAGACAGCTACTGACAGTTGCTACTGATTTAAGACATGAAAGCATCAGTCAGAGTTGTGTCCGTCTTGTATACGTTTGGCTGCTGTGAAGTCCTCTCTGGCCTGCCGCAGCAGGTCTGGGACCAGGAGGAGATCAGCCGCGGTCATGGCCAAGGCCCGCGCTGTGCGCAGGACATACGTCTGCGCTTTCTCTGACCCTGTGATGGAAGGACCATGCGATTTACTCATCATAAAACCAAATTCTTTTTATTTTATTTTAAAGCAGCAGCATATAATTTTGGGGATTTTAGTCCATAAAAAACAGACATTAAATAATAATTAAGATTATTCTCTATTTCGTTGATGTTTGTTTATGTCTTTGTGAAAAATCTAAAATTAACTGCTGGAGACAGACAATTTTCGGGTAGTTTGGCATGAACTTGTGTGTGCTGTTTATGTATATAAAACGTAGTGCTCCTTGTTATTTGTGTATCTAGTTCTTGTGTATCAGTTCATAAGCCAAAAGGTCAGGTGATATGACCAGTCATGGTGGCACAGTATAACGTGTTTCTACGTGTAAGACCAACATGCCAATGCAAAGTTAGGTCAGTTATGATTATGGTGTCATGTTTTCAAATCTGTTTGGAACTTTGTTTAAAATTGTTACCTTGCTTCAAGAAGTAAATTAAATAAAGATTGTAATAAACACTTGCAAAAACAATGGAATTTAGAGATTGTTATTTCTAGCTGTAATTACATTTTAATTTGTGAGCAGTGCACAGCATATTAATTTATAAGGATGAGAATGTTACTCTCATCAGCTTACTTTGAACTTGCTGACTACCTACAACAGGTTTCCCCGATATCAGCAATAATGCTACAGAGGTACTGGCTTCGTAAGCTGAGAACGGTAAACAGATGACGACAAACCAAATCAGCTACAAATCTGGCCTGTTCCTCAACAAATGTTACATCCTGTTTTAAGTGTACACATGCAATCTCAGGATTTCTTACAGTCTTGTAGCAATCCGTTATTTCTGGAGTGGCAAAACTGAAGTTCCACTGTTTTGGTCCAAAACAGTGGAACCAAAACAAAACCATCGATGCAGGCGATGACAAAAGACACCCCTACAGGGAGACATGGTGGTGGACGCATATACTATACTATACTGACAGGTATGTTATCAAGCTAAAGGAAAGCCTGCAATTTCCCCCAGTAGTTGAATAGCTCACCTGCTGCTGCCGTGTACTCTGGAGTATGATTAAGGGCATCAGTCCCGATGTGAAAAAAAGGGTGTAGCCCAGGAACGATGCATGACACGTTGCCAAAGTCTGTGGAGCCTGTCAAAAGATCCCACTTGATTAAAAGAATGACAGCTCACTTTTGGGTAATACATCATATATTAAGGCAGCGGTGAGATTTTGCTGATGTGCAATTTTTTAAATTCATTTTCACAAACACTAAAAGAAACTAAATCTTAAAATGCTTCTTTCACCAGAAAAAGAGCTGCAGTCATCTTTGAACTCCATGCCTACAGATTTGCCATTATCTTCATAAAGTTTTTTCAAAGTGGCATTTTGAAGGATGCTGGAATAGTCCTTGTTCGTGAAGATTATTTCCACCTACAATATCAAAACTGAGTAACTATATGTACAACAGAAATTTCATTTCAGCAGAAGTAATTACAGTCACACCACAATCTTTACTTTCATTAAACTTACTTGGCAACCAGTTGCCATAGCAGCGGCTCTGAGGCATGCCTCCACTTTGGTTTTGAGGTCACAAAGGTCTCTTAGCAACGGAGTGCGCAAATAATACTCCATTTCGGTGTAGTCCGGGATAATGTTAGGCTTCGTTCCACCATGTTTGATAATGCCTGTCAAGGTTAACGTAGAGGCTGTACTCAGTCACCATGGATCACGGGTCAATACAAGAAATATATTGTGGCGATCAGTGTTTCTGGGGTGGGGTGTGTGGGTGGGTGGTGGTGTTGGGGGGTAGGAACATGGTAGGGAGGATGAAGATGCGCGCAGACAGCGTGTCTGACTTGCCGTGCAGTTTCCAGCCTGGGCTGAGCTGCTGCCTCAGCATTGATAAGCTGCTGTAGGCGAGTACGGCCGCGTCCAGAGCGTTCACGCCTTCCCAAGGGTACGCGGCAGCGTGGGAGGCTTTTCCACGGTATTTCACCGTGCAGCTGAAAAAAATGAATTTGACAATAAAGCCGCAGTGGGTTATACACTGGTTTCGAATCGATTTGAGTCCAGTCCCTCTGCATTTCAAACAGACACGTCCCTGCCAGCCTGCAGGTTAGCACAGTGAGGGGAGGGGGCATTATTTAGAGCATGCACGATGTGCAGAGTGTGATGAAACTCCACATCTTTGCTCTAACACATGAAGACGCTTACCCAGCTATGGCAGTGCAGGGCTGGTAGGCTGTATCCTCCTGAGCAGGATGAGCCATGAAAACAACATCCAGGTCCTGAAAAGCTCCAGCCTGGATGAGGTCTATTTTACCTCCCCCATCCTCTTCAGCGGGTGTCCCAAGAACTGTTATCTGGAAGAAGAAAAAAAAACATTTTAGTGCTCTCCTGTGCATTAACATATTCATGCATATATTAACTATATATTAATGCATAGAGTTACTGCCACACAGGTACTGGTGCATCGCAAGTTGGCAAAAATCCAAATGTAAAATCAACTGCTGGCCAGCCAAGGTGATGTGTGGACTTTTATCCAGTACCGTTACCTTCACGGGAATATCCGACTCGCTTTCAAGCGCGCCCTTTAACCCGAGCGCCGCTGCCGCGCCGGCCTCGGCGATGAGGTTGTGACCGCACGCGTGGCCGATGACGGGCAGCGCGTCATACTCGCACAGGAAGCCGACGTGCACGAGCGCCGCGTCATCGCCACGACGCCACGTGGCGCGGAACGCGGTGTCCAACACGAAGTTGGGCTCGACGGACCAGCCGGCGGCGGCTGAGAAGAAGCGAACCAGCATGTCGTGGCACCGCACCTCTTCGTAAGCCAGCTCCGGGCAGCTCCAGATACCGTGGGCCAAACGACGCAGTTCGTCCTCGTGCTCGTCAATGTAAACACTGATGTTGCGCTTCACGCGCCGCGGCTTTTCGTCATCGCTGCAAAGTGACGCCATAGCAACTGACGCCATGTTTACGGATGAGCTCATCATCGGCGTTTCGTAGCTACGCCAAGTTGATTCATTTCTTCCTTTGCGCTGTAGTGCGAGTTTGAGGAGAACTAGGCGAAACACTCCCCCCTGCTGGAGACACGATGGCGTGACATGAGGAGGACGGCTGCGTGAAATTTTTAAGCAAACGCTATTTTATTGATTTTTACATATAAAATCGATTTTTTCGTTGACAACACGGTCATCAGAATGACTTCATGCCACTCCACAGCAAACAAACAAAAAAGAGTTAACAGAAATCATTCAGAACTGTTGTTTAAGAGGCCCATTCGTGCTTTTAATTGCCATATTTCTTCTGCAGGTATCCTTTTAAAAGTATTGTTGGACCCTTTGGTTGATTTTTTTTACATGATTCTTTACATTTATTTACAGTTCCCCATTGTATCTCCCATCACTTGTAACAATGCAGACACATAATGGTTAATGATTAATATTATATCATATTAACGAGATAACATTACTCTGCACGTGCATGGGTGGTGCTACTTAGGGGCAGATTATGTGAACATTCATCATTGCATCATCTGCATTAAAAAGACTGTTGTGCTTTAAAAGTGTTCACAATGCATCTTTCAGTCTTTGTACATCTACAGAACGAGGACAAAAAAAAAAACAACAAAAACCCAATAAAGGGCTGGATCCAATCTAGCATATGCACAGCCACTGTGCTTAATATACTAAAACAAAAAAAACACATCATCGATAATATCCTCCCTTACCACCCTTTCCCCAATTACCTCGTCCACCACCTCCACCGTGGCCCCATCCACCTTTTGACCCACCTCCACCGTGGCCCCATCCACCCTTTGACCCACCCCCGCCGTACCCCCCACCCCCATATCCACCCCCTCTGTATCCACCCCGTCCTCCTCCATCCTGTCTCTTCTGCCACTGTGGCATTTCCGGAAGAGGAGGTTCAATCTCTGAAGGTCTTCCACCCCGATCAGGAACCCTTCCCATAAGTACCTATGTAATAGGCCACAAAAGAAGAAGAAAAAACAAAGTCCTTAACCAAAATATGGTTACAATGATGCTATGTGAGCGCTCACCGCACAGAAGTCAATAAATACAAGAACTAACTATGGGAAACAAGGGGAATTTACAACGAATTCAACCGCATACAAATACGGATGCAGATGAACACACTGTAGAGTCACACGCAGTCCCACTCACTCTGTTCACAGCGCAGGCTGTCTTCTCTCTGCTGGAGCCGCTGCTGGTCTTCACCACGTTGCAGACGTCCTCTCGCGCTGCCAGGAGGTGCGCCAGGCTCACCGACGACTTCAACGTCAGCGAGTGTCTCTTCGGCTGGTAGGCCTTGGCCATCGTGTCAATCTTCTCCTGGTGAAAAAGAACGAGACCAAATGTTAACTGCTTGGCATGGGCACGATGCATAAAATACACGCTGACCCTTGCTTTCACAATCAACACATTCAGCAAGGGCCTGGGAGCATCACCGATGTACCAACAACAGAAACGGGAGAAGCCGCAGCTGAACGTGCCTTTGCTCTGTCCGACCAGCTGAAGGACTGCACGGTGACATCCAGGCGTTTGGCCAACATGCGCCGGCGACACTCGTAGTCTGCAGAAAGAACATGATTTATCTTCTCCAGTTGCCGCTGAGAATACAAACAAGTAGGTGATTAAACACAACAAGAAACTATGCTGCATTTTACAAAATACCTATAAACATATTAAAATATGCATGCCACATCTACATACACTTCAGAAACAACAATACTGCAACTCAAGTTCACACAGACATAGCAGAACATATGCATATTATACTTAAGGTTTTAAGATACAAGTGAACTCTATGTATAGAAGTGTATTTTTCACTATTGTACACTATTATTCACTAAATATTCTAAATTCCGGATGCCATTGCTTACCCACTGCTCACTGGTGAGGGACTCCTTTAACACTGGCTTTCCAACATGCTTTTCTGGAACTTTCTTGAGCAAAATCTTTACCTTCAATAACAAAGCAAAACCCTTAGAACACATGGCAGTCAGTTTATATGATAGAACACTGAATTAAAAGGTTAGATTACAATATGCTCTGACTTTAAAGCTTGACAGGTACAAGTGAACATATACTAACAAAGTGTCACTTAAAGCACAATCTGCTCATTTCATAATTTCATAATAAATTACAGAAACATCTGAGGTAAACTAACTTGGTTTTCAATAGATGAAAATAGTTCTGATGACTGTTGTTCAACTGGCTCTGGCAAATTTAGAGTTTTGCAGATTGCTTGAAGATCTTGAAGAGGTGTTCTATGTTTCTCAACTGTTCTGTCAGTAATGGTCTTGCTTGCCATGATCTGTGCAGCCTGAAGTTCAGATACTAGAAACACTGCAAATGCAATACAAACAATGATCAGTGACAATTTAAAAACTCAAATTCATTGAAGTCATTTATGCATCATAAAACTTACAAATGACTTTCAGATGATCTCTTTTGTTTAGTTCTCCTTTTATTAGGCCTGAAGCAAGTCCCTTATAAGGACAAGACAGCTCTTTAAGAAGCGCGCTCAGTTCAAACACACCCCTCTCGGGATCGTCTGTGGAAACATAAATCAATGATAGACAAAGTTTATGAGCAACTACTGGACCAGGTAAATGTCCTCTGTATTCGGTATTAGACTGTAAATATAAAGATTACCCGATGATCCGGATTTCTGAATCTCCTGATCACAGTGGTGGTGGTGGTTCAGTTTTGCTGTCAACCAGGTACACAGATTTTCATATTCCCGCGAGGAAAATCCTTGTTCACATGCCACTGAAAGTGCGTTCTCGTTAACAAGGACCCCGCTGTATCTGCAAAATATGACCATAAAAGTTTACACGAGCAGTAGTGAATTCAAGTGTAAAACCAACGTCACCTCTCAGCAACACACCCACGACGTGCCTGCACACACATAGCTGGGTAGCTGCTGGCTAACATGCTGCCTAGTTACTAATCAAATTAAACCAAATGCTGGATAAAATGTTTGAATTCGCTTACCCAACTTGATCCAGACCATCGAGTATGTCACTCTCCATTGTTTACAATAAAAAAGTAATAGAAATTCGAACCGGCCTGCGAAAGCTAGCTAGCTTTCCAGTCACAGGAAGCTTGTACGCTGACAATGTTTACGTGAAGCCACATCGACTACGCCTTAATGTTCCGATCAACATTAGTTCCTAGGTGCCTCGCATATATTTAAATATACGCATAAAAGCAAATGTTTTTGCTCTTTATAACGATGCGCAAGCCACATTTAATAGGGATCAGCTACTATTTGGTTTGCTTTATGTTTCTTTTTTCTCCCTCTTTAGTATGTTACTATTAAGAACACATGTCACAAATATATACTATGTGGTCTTAAGTAAGTAAAATAAAAATAAGCAATGACAAAAAAGATAAAGAATTAGAATATCATCAAAACGTTTATTTATTTCAGCAATTCATTGAAAAAAGTGAAATAAGTACATAATATAGATGCATGACAAACAGAGGGATCTATTTCAAGTGTTTATTTCTGTTAATGTTGATGATTATGGCTTACTGCCAATGAAAACTCAAAATCATTATCTCAGAAAATTTGAATATTATATCAGACCAACTGAAAAAATATATTTTTAAGTCAGAAATGTTGGCCTACTGAAATATATGTACAATAAATGCACTCAATACTTGGTCGGGGCTCCATTTGCACAAATTTCTGCCTCAATGCATTTTGCCGGGGTCTGTTGTCTCTCATCTTCCTCTTGACAATACCCCATAGATTCTCTATGGGGTTTACATAGTTTGCTGGCCAATCAAGCACAATGATACTGTGGTTATTAAACCAGGTGTGGCAGTGTGGACAGGTGCCAAGTCCTGCAAGAAAATGAAATTTCCATCTCCAAAAAGCTTGTCGGCAGAGAGAAGCATGAAGTGCTCTAAAATTTCCTGGTAGATGGCTGCACTGACTTTGGTCTTGATATAGCACAGTGGACCAACACCAGCAGATGACATGGCTCCCCAAACCATCACTGATTGTGGAAACTTCACACCAGACCTCAAGCATCTTGTATTGTGTGAAGTTTCCACAGTGGTTTCCAAATGAAATGCAAAACTTACGTTCATCTGAAAACAACCTTGGACCTACACCTGCTGGTGTAATGATTTGGCGTTTTCATTGGCTGTAAGCCATAATAATCAACATAACAGAAATAAACACTTGAAATAGATCACTGTTTGTCATGAATCTATATAATACATGCATGTCACCTTTTTAATGAATTACTGAAATAAATTAACTTAACAAATTAACTAATTTATTGAGATGCACCTGTAAATCCTATATTGTATATTTTGCCTTATCATGATTCATGAGTTTCATAAGTAATTTTACCCTAATACCTGGATATGTATCTCTTCGCTTTAATAACAGCTCCAATCCCGTCAGCAAAGATTTCATCTGTGTTTTAAGATTTTGTCAATATCAGTTCACCTTTCCACTACTGCAGTCCAGTATGTGGGTTCCTTTCAGCGTGTGATCTGCTGATCCAAACAACGCTACGTATTAAAGGCAGTTGAGTGGTGGTGATTCTTCAGGCTTGTCAGTGTCCCCACGTACCATCATGCTCACCATACTGGCCATATAAAGATTTAGCCGTGTGCACCAGGGTCGTAAATGAACCAGAGCTCCAGTGCTGTAATCTACATGATGAGAAGCATTAAACAGCAATATAGGTTTCTCCCAAACTGTTCTTCACACCAACTGATCTAAAGTAGAAGACATCAATGTACGACTGCAAAACTAGTTGCTGTTCAAGATGGTTGTGCATTCTTTTGTCCAGAAGGCATTGCTTCTTGTAACTGTATTTGGTTAATTATATTTTTCAAACATTGAAATAAAATATAATTTTAATAAACAAATTTACTTTCCATCATAAATATCCCCCTTCACACAAACACACAAGTCTACATTAAAACTCACCTTTTATTATGGTAATGTTATTTTATATGTCAAATTACAAGTGTATGATGTAACATAAAAACAGTTACAAACATTTGTATGCATATTTACATTATATATTTATGAAACATAACAAGCTACATCTGTATAAAGAAAATACAACTATGACGTGAGTTACTGAACTATAAATATTACATCATATACTTGGTATTTTCAAACCATGATACAAATACCTAGACGTGTATAAACCAATACAACCATAGCAAGAGCTGTTAAGTTTTGGATGAAAATTATGATGGACGTGAGGCACTTTTTCGAGGTTGTCAGTGGGTGACGCGAATGGCACTAAAACACAGAGATGCAGATAAAGAAACAGGCAGTGTTCATAGTGGAATCATCAGAGTACCATTATACTGCAATTACCATAACACAAATGTTTTCACAACTCAGAACTAATCACATGAGCTTTACACCAAGTGCCATGTCAAGAAGCCTAACTACATATCAGTGCACCAAAGCATTGAAGAAGTCCAAAGAAACCACTGAACTGCTGTGAAATTAGCTGGTTTTTTTTGTTGTCGTTTTTTTTTGTTTGTTTGTTTTGTTTTACATCACACTGAAATGACGTTTACATATTTCTTTTTTCTAAACTGCAAAGCATGTTAATCTTTTATGCATTCCAGAGTTATGCACAATGACCAATATAAAAAATGTAAAATAACAATTAAAAAAAAGGCTAGCAGCAAGTGGTTAAAAACAGAACCGATAAATGCTAAGTTAAAGAAGAAGGAAGGCAAGGAAGCAGACAGCTTGCATAATAAATACAGCACATCACATGTGGTGGCGCGGTGCTGCTTAATGCAGAATGAAACTAGGTATGACCGAATCGGTCTAGAAGAGAACTCTATGAAATGTTGCCTATCCTACAATTTGCTTCTCAGCCAGCAAGTTTGTTAAGGTTTATCAAACCTTGGTTCAGCTTGCAATATAGAATGTAATCCAATTACAATATGGGATTGATGGAGTAAAAGTATAAACATTTAAATCAGATGTAAAAACAAAAAAAAACAAAAAACAAATGTGTCCAGTATACTAAAGAACTATGTTTTAACAGTCATCCATAGCTGAATTTTATTCCTCTCAATGCAAAATTAGTGATTGTTTCTAGCAGCTTCATATGACAAAACCATTTAAAAGAGGGCTGCCACTACTGTACCGCGTCAGTTTCTAGCCTTTTTGCAATACAAAACTAGAGAGAACCTCTATTAAAAGCTCAATCATTTTCATCATGTACTCCCCCTACTTTCAATGTGAAATAATACTAAAAGGTGACCTATGTACATAATGCTGTCAATTCAAGCTAGAGTAAATGTTGACAGCAGTGATAAATACAACTCTTAAAAATTTGAATGGGATTATTACTGTTGCTTAAATATACTGTTACTTATTTACATATGCTCTCGAGTTTGGTAGCAAGATTAACATCTATATTAAAGTGTCATGTCACTGACTTGTATGAAGAGGTCTATGTTTCTCATGGAGATAGTTGCATAGAAAGTAAACTGTGTTGACGTAAAGAGCACAGAGAAATCAGAAAGACCTTTTTGGAAAAACTGACACAGGCCTCAAACAATGGGGTCGTCTTTCCTACTAACAGGAAAATAACATTCATTTGGGTGATATTTATAAAATTTTTATAAGCTAGTGCGTTTTTTTTTTACCCAAATGATAAACTGCTTGCAGTTTCTGCAACAAAACCTTGTGAATTCAACTGACCAACCTTTGACAACAATGCACACCATCTTGGGGTCAGGACAGTAAATAGTCTGGAATTTTGTCTTCCATGAGACTTTAACAATCTTCCATTAGCTGTTCAGACTGCAGTCTCTTGCCATCTTCAAGCGTAGACTGAAGACTCACCTGTCAATTTATAATATTGAGAATGTTTTTTTTGTTTTTTAACCTTACTGTCTCTTGCAGAAATTATGAAAGGAAATACATTAGTGTAGGTGAAGTGTGTGTGTTTATCTGTGGGTTTGTATGGAGTCTTAACTCTGGCAGCAAAAAAAGGCATTCTATAAACTCTGTAAACAATGACAGAAAAACAGAACAGATACAGTATGGAATACAAAAGGAACATCTGGAGATGGAGCTGGAACCAAAGCTTGGAAACGATTGATTTTATAAGGCGGGTTTGTATGTGTGATCCCACTTATCCTGTTAATACAAGTGCCTTGTTTAATCGTGGTAACCGGACATGCTTTTAACGAGGATCACACGAGTGCCTACATGTACCAAAAAAAGTTACTTGCTGGTTGAGCACAATTTCAGCTTCAGGAAAATTAAGCTGAAAGGAACCCAGTTTCACTCTGGTAAACAGGAAATGAAATTGAAAATAAGCATTCCTGGAATCATGACAAATCGGTTACACCATTGACACTGATGTGGAAAATGGAGAATGAGTCAGGCTAGATGATCCGATTTCACAGCTGTCCACTATCACTCTATGCTGGAATGCACTGATGTGGGCCACATCATTTCGGCAATTACACATGGACGTCTTTTAAACATTAGCACAATTCATAATAAAGGCTATATGTCAAACTACCATTTCAAAAGAAATGACATGACTGTCTTTTACAAAACAATGAAAAGGAAAGCAGAAAAACACACACCCATCACAGAAAACAATCTGTACTCCTTCGAGTTGATCAGGGGTAGTTTTATGTACCAGTAGAATTCATGGGGGTTACCTTTCATGGGAGAACACATGTAGTGCACTGTTTCTGTCTAATAATTACACAGTCAGCGAATGGTTGAGTCAAAAGAAAAGGCCACTTTTACCCTACTGCAAATTCACAAAAAGCAAGAAAAATATCCCTTTTAGCATAACCACACAGCAGATCCTCTGTATGTCATTCTGTTCTACTGTTGATCTCTGTACAAAAGACAATTTTCCTTCACGAAGGTTACACGTTATCTGTCATCAAAGTCTGATATGGTGACTTGCCTTTTTATGTTGAGTAAATTTTTTTTTTGGTCTTTTTTTTTTTTTTTTTTTGCATGTTTGTGAGTGTTTAGTGATCTCTTGGAGTTCATTGTAAACGCCTTTCCTCACGCCGGGGGCTCTGCGGCACGTCCCCCTGAGAGCCCGAGAAGCTCGTTGGCTCCGCCTCCGCTGCTCTCAGCAAATCAAACCTCTGAAGCCTCCAGTGGGGCGGGCGCCTTGCCCGTCTGGGGGGGCGGCTGGAAAAATAAAGACGATTCCCTCCCCGCGTGGCCGTGCGGTGCTTTTGTGGGGGGGGGGGGGGGGGGCGGGGCCTCAGCCCGCGGCCTTGTGCTTGCCCCCGCAACAGTGGCAGGCCTCGCCGCAGTGGTGGCAGGCCCGCAGGGGCGGGTAGCAGCACATACACGGAGCCACCAGCGACAGGCCCAGCAGGGCGAGCCAGCGCAGGCAGAACTGCTCTTCGCTGGTGTCGCAGGAGCAGGGGTCCGAGAAGTCGCCCTCCGAGTCGGACATGCAGTGGTACAGCATGCTCTCGGCACACAGCATGCAGCTGACCTTGTAGATGCACTGTTTGATGGGGTCGGGCGCGTCCTGGCACTGGCCCCGCCGGTTGTCCTCGTGGTTGAACATCTCCCGGCAGTAGATGCAGCGCGAGCGCTCGCCGTCCTCCAGCCGTCGCCGGGACTTCTTGGGCTTGAGCAGCGGCGACGGCTGCTGCGTCTTGATGGAGTCTTTCCCGCCGGCGTGCGTCTCCGGCCCGTCGGGGAACAGGTACTCGCCCTTCTTGCCGTCCAGCTTGGAGAAGGTGGCGGAGAAGTCGCCGTCGTCCCGCTCGGCCTCCTGCTTCCACAGGACGGGGTGCCGGTAGTCTTCGTAGCCCCGGATGTGGACGTCCTTACGGGGGTTTATGCGGACGATCTCCTCGTCGTCCATGTGAAAGCTGACGTGGCGTACGGAGTTGAACGACACCTGCGGAGGCGGAGAAGCACAGGGATCCGTCAGAGCGCCGAGAGGGGCTTCGCCACCCGACACGGCAGAGGCGTAACGGCCAATCAGGCGCGGGGGGCCGGCGTAGGGGAGGGGCTGACCGACCTGTGGGGGCAGGTAGCGGCGGTTGGGGCTGGGGAACTCATCGAAGGGCTGTGTGCGCACATAACAGCCATGGAAAGGCTCGGTGGACACCACTCCATGGGGTGAGAAGGGCTCTCTCATGGGCGTGCAGACCGAGGGCGGATCCTGCTTAACCTGAGGAGGCAAGAAACACAAACCGCTCAGCTGTGATAAAATGTTTCAAATGTTACCACTATCATACACAAGGACACTACAGTATTTGAGAACAGAGGCTAAGCTAAGAATGAAGTTTATGTCAATTCTCTCTCCTTCCACCAGGTGGAGTTGTGGGTAAAGAAATGGTGTTAACCTGGAAATGACTCAGACATCATCTGTCACTCATGTCAGCCTTGCAAGTGCTCCTAGGCACATTTTCATTGGTGCCAATTCTACAAATACGGGCCAATCAAACACAGAACTGCCTCTAATGGGCCACATAAAGGAATCTGGAACCCTAACAGAAAGGCTTTCTTTATCCTAAATCCTTTGAAGATTTTGTTCTTTAAAGTATATTTAAGCCTTTGTTACCCTGTGCAACATTACATTTGGGTGAAGTTGATAACACTATCATTCAACAGAAAAGAGAAGGATATTTTGCGGAGAAGCAACTTATGCAGAGAGCGACGGTACTGAAGACCAGAGCAGTCCTGCCACTAGGCTGCGCCACTGAGAACTGCACTTAGGCCTGGCCACCCCAAAAACAGCACCACAGAAGAAAAAAGCCTCAAAATCAAAACCAAAACAACAGAGCAAACTAAAACTCACAATGTGGTGGGCCGTTATTACGAAGCTTAGAAATGGATAACTAAATGTCAGGCCCCACTCTCCCTCCCTCACGCTCCCCGTCTCTCCCCCTCACACACACGGACACAGTCCCCCACCCACACACACGCCCACGTCCAGGCAGTTGGCGCAACTTAGTCAGTGCGGTGTGTAAAGGAGACCAGGCCGGTGTTTGAGCTCTGGTTAATCAGTGCGGTGTGTAAAGGAGACCAGGCCAGTGTTTGAGCTCTGGTTAGTCAGTGCGGTGTGTAAAGGAGGCCAGGCCGGTGTTTGAGCTCTGGTTAATCAGTGCGGTGTGTAAAGGAGACCAGGCCGGTGTTTGAGCTCTGGTTAATCAGTGCGGTGTGTAAAGGAGACCAGGCCGGTGTTTGAGCTCTGGTTAGTCAGTGCAGTGTGTAAAGGAGGCCAGGCCGGTGTTCGAGCTCTGGTTAGTCAGTGCGGTGTGTAAAAGAGTCCAGGCCGGTGTTCGAGCTCTGGTTAATCAGTGCGGTGTGTAAAAGAGTCCAGGCCGGTGTTCGAGCTCTGGTTAATCAGTGCGGTGTGTAAAAGAGTCCAGGTCGGTGTTCGAGCTCTGGTTAGTCAGTGCGGTGTGTAAAAGAGTCCAGGCCGGTGTTTGAGCTCTGGTTAATCAGTGCGGTGTGTAAAAGAGTCCAGGCCGGTGTTTGAGCTCTGGTTAGTCAGTGCGGTGTGTAAAAGAGTCCAGGCCGGTGTTTGAGCTCTGGTTAATCAGTGCGGTGTGTAAAAGAGTCCAGGCCGGTGTTTGAGCTCTGGTTAATCAGTGCGGTGTGTAGAAGAGTCCAGTCCGGTGTTTGAGCTCTGGTTAGTCAGTGCGGTGTGTAAAAGAGTCCAGGCCGGTGTTTGAGCTCTGGTTAATCAGTGCGGTGTGTAAAAGAGTCCAGGCCGGTGTTTGAGCTCTGGTTAATCAGTGCGGTGTGTAAAAGAGTCCAGGCCGGTGTTTGAGCTCTGGTTAATCAGTGCGGTGTGTAAAAGAGTCCAGGCCGGTGTTTGAGCTCTGGTTAATCAGTGCGGTGTGTAAAGGAGACCAGGCCGGTGTTCGAGCTCTGGTTAGTCAGTGCGGTGTGTAAAGGAGTCCAGGCCGGTGTTCGAGCTCTGGTTAATCAGTGCGGTGTGTAAAAGAGTCCAGGCCGGTGTTCGAGCTCTGGTTAATCAGTGCGGTGTGTAAAAGAGTCCAGGCCGGTGTTTGAGCTCTGGTTAATCAGTGCGGTGTGTAAAAGAGTCCAGGCCGGTGTTTGAGCTCTGGTTAATCAGTGCGGTGTGTAAAAGAGTCCAGGCCGGTGTTTGAACTCTGGTTAATCAGTGCGGTGTGTAGAAGAGTCCAGTCCGGTGTTTGAGCTCTGGTTAGTCAGTGCGGTGTGTAAAAGAGTCCAGGCCGGTGTTTGAGCTCTGGTTAATCAGTGCGGTGTGTAAAAGAGTCCAGGCCGGTGTTTGAGCTCTGGTTAATCAGTGCGGTGTGTAAAAGAGTCCAGGCCGGTGTTTGAGCTCTGGTTAATCAGTGCGGTGTGTAAAAGAGTCCAGGCCAGTGTTTGAGCTCTGGTTAATCAGTGCGGTGTGTAAAAGAGTCCAGGCCGGTGTTTGAGCTCTGGTTAATCAGTGCGGTGTGTAAAAGAGTCCAGGCCGGTGTTTGAACTCTGGTTAATCAGTGCGGTGTGTAGAAGAGTCCAGTCCGGTGTTTGAGCTCTGGTTAGTCAGTGCGGTGTGTAAAAGAGTCCAGGCCGGTGTTTGAGCTCTGGTTAATCAGTGCGGTGTGTAAAAGAGTCCAGGCCGGTGTTTGAGCTCTGGTTAATCAGTGCGGTGTGTAAAAGAGTCCAGGCCGGTGTTTGAGCTCTGGTTAATCAGTGCGGTGTGTAAAAGAGTCCAGGCCGGTGTTTGAGCTCTGGTTAATCAGTGCGGTGTGTAAAAGAGTCCAGTCCGGTGTTTGAGCTCTGGTTAGTCAGTGCGGTGTGTAAAAGAGTCCAGGCCGGTGTTTGAGCTCTGGTTAATCAGTGCGGTGTGTAAAAGAGTCCAGGCCGGTGTTTGAGCTCTGGTTAATCAGTGCGGTGTGTAAAAGAGTCCAGGCCGGTGTTTGAGCTCTGGTTAATCAGTGCGGTGTGTAAAAGAGTCCAGGCCGGTGTTTGAGCTCTGGTTAATCAGTGTGGTGTGTAAAAGAGTCCAGGCCGGTGTTTGAACTCTGGTTAATCAGTGCGGTGTGTAAAAGAGTCCAGGCCAGTGTTTGAGCTCTGGTTAATCAGTGCGGTGTGTAAAAGAGTCCAGGCCGGTGTTTGAGCTCTGGTTAATCAGTGCGGTGTGTAAAAGAGTCCAGGCCGGTGTTTGAGCTCTGGTTAATCAGTGCGGTGTGTAAAAGAGTCCAGGCCGGTGTTTGAGCTCTGGTTAATCAGTGCGGTGTGTAAAAGAGTCCAGGCTTTCCTTCCCTCTTGCTCTTTTTTCTTTTGTTTCCCTCTTGACACACAAGTAAAAGTGAGCATGCGCGCACACACACACATATGCACACACACACACAAACATATGCACGCACACACACACACACACACACACACACACACACACATGTTCAGACAGCATGGAGGCCAAAATGGGAGTGAGGAGCGAGATGGAGAGCAGAAAATGGTGCAGGCATGTGTATGAG
Organism: Brachyhypopomus gauderio; assembly: GCF_052324685.1. Taxonomy (NCBI): domain Eukaryota; kingdom Metazoa; phylum Chordata; class Actinopteri; order Gymnotiformes; family Hypopomidae; genus Brachyhypopomus; species Brachyhypopomus gauderio. The sequence goes on along the minus strand of NC_135227.1, from coordinate 6,175,551 downwards.
CGAGAGAGCGCGCAGGGGCAGCAGTGTGGCTGCGGGAATGTCATAAACCAGTCCCAGCTGGAGAAACGCAGGCCAGAACTTAAAAAGCCAGATGACAGCTGTGTGTGTGTGTGTGTGTGTGTGTGTGTGTGTGTGTGTGTGTGTGTGTGTGTGTGTGTGTGTGTGTGTGAGCGCGCAGGGTGGGAGGAAGGGAGGAGAGTTAGGCAGGCAGAATGAGAACCAGACTCAGAACTCCTTTTCAAGCCCTCACTGCAGAGCAGCCGGAGCCTAGCGCACGCAGGGGCAGATCTAGCTGTGATCTGCCCACCGAGGGCTGTGGGAGATGAGCACAGGGGTCTGGCAGTGCCCCAGCGAGAGAAGAGCCACCCCCGGCTCTCCGTGTCTCTCTCCGTCTCCGTTCTGCTGCCGGACTCAAAACCTCACAGACAAACCACCTTCCCACAAGCTGCCTTCATTGACAAGAACTCCATATTCATTTGTGTATAGGTCTGCTCATCATATGCAAAGTCATACAACATTTCAGCCATCCTTGTGTTCACACATATTCTTAGAATCCTAAAACAGCTGGAGGGTTTTGCCTTATAGTACATTTTTTAACAGTGTTGAAGTTAGGAAAATCCTACAAACTGATAAAAAAATGGTTCCCAGGAAAAATATCTGCTTCTCTAAAAGAATCTACTGAAAATAATATTAGCAACTAAAACATAAAGACAAACTGCCCCATTTTAATTTTTATAAAAAGAAAATTTACTCAATGACAGATTTGGCAAGAGCAAGATGTGCTCAGTTTTTTCAAGTTTATTGCCTCACCGCAAAATGATTCTCCTGTATACAACTTCCTTACTTGAGTAAGAGAGGGGAGACTGCAAACAAACTCTTGGCTCAAGCCAACATGGCTGCAATCACACCAGGAAAGTGTACTCAACTCCCAACAGCCAAATCCTCAGGCATTTCCACCAAAACAAGGGAGCAATTCATCTTATCTGTGCTCTCTGTATACTGAAAGAACGCACAAAGTTTTGCAATTATTTCTCCTTAAGCAGCACATCAAACATCAAGACACATTTTGAAGAACTTAAAGATCGGGTTTCTTGACTCGGAGAAAAAAACACGATCTCTTCTCTTCAATAACACCACAGGGCATCATTTCAGTGAAAGACCCATTACCGAAAAGCCACCTGCTAGACCAGTGGGTTGGCGCTTTGCTAAATGTGTAAGAAACACCATCCAAAGTGAACTTGTTTTGAACATTTCCGTGGTGCAGTGGAGGCTGTGAGCTAGCCACTGCGCTGTGGAGTGTGAGTGACTAAGTGTTGTGCTGTGTCCTGTGTCTGTAACCCTAGCGCTTGCCTAGCAAATCACCATGGCTACATCCTCAGTGGTTCACTGCATCCCTCCTCTCCTCCCCTGCCGCCTAGCAACAGCAGTGTCATTGGGCCTGAAGCATCACTGAGCCCAGGTAATCAGAGCAGGATTCACACGGTTCAGGTCTTTCCTCTGTGAATGGAGCCGAATTCCTGAATGGTGAAGGAAGTCAATACTGAAAATCGCCAAAATGTGCAAAAACACTAGGAAGTGGTCTCGCAGCAGATCGCAACAAATAATAATATCTAAATCCTTCACCTGCATATTCAGTCACCATGTGGTAAATAGATGCTGGAGATATGGCTTACTCCAGAACTCCACTTTGCTGCACACAGAAGTGTCTGTGGTAACACATCCATGATTAAACTGCAAAACAGACCTCGCCAGTAGGGTTTCGAAGTTGATGGATAAAGTGGACATGGTCCCACCTTTGGGGACCAGTGACCACAGAAACAGATCACCAAAAGATCACCAAAATATCACTTCCTACAGGGCTGACTGCACGCTACTGGAGAATGTTTTGTAAGAGCTGTTCAGTTGTAGACAGTATTTTCTGATCATCTGAACGGCAAACAATTGCATCCTTCATAAATGAGAATGAGACTGATACTAGATATACAAACAACCAATAAATGTGGCTTGTCACGTCATCAGGGGAGAGAGGGAGAGAAAGGGAGAGAGAGAAATCCATTAAAAGTTTTTGTAAAGGACCCTCTTTCCAAAACTCCAGTAAACACAGCATTCACCATTTTTAAAAATGGTTTAACCACAAAATCCGGAAAAAATCTAACTTGAATAAAACATCATTATGTTAATCGTCAATTTTAATTTGTTGTTCAAGTCTATGGAATTACACAACTGACTCCTCAGGACCAGGAAACGGAGCACTCCTGTACACTCATGCTAGAGCAAGCCAATGATAACAGCTGTGCAGACCCAAAAGAACCAAAACAGCTTTCTCCAACAGGACACTCTGAGCAATATCCCTCAACTACTCCACGAGGAAAGAAGACACTAGAGAAAGACGATTATGTCCACCGGGGGAGATCTCGTCACCACGCTTTTGTGAAACTGAGTCACGGATCTGTTGACTGCTAGAAGCTTCTGCCACACCAGGTGCCCGATTTTCATTTCACGCGACATTTGCTAACGGAGGATGCCGTGTTCCTGGATATGTTCAGACGCCGGCCATGCCGAACGGACGGCAGACGTTAGAGGGGCGTCGGGCACTCGCCCTCCTGCCCACTCCGGCTGCTCAGAGACAGCCACTGGGCGGGGCCACTGGGCGGGGTCTTTGGGTGTCGCCACTCACCTGCAGTCCGTCCTCGGGCGTATCGGAGTCCCCGTACACCGGACAGCCTGCAGAGGAAGGAGAGAGAGAGAGAGACTCGGGTGAGTCTGGGAAGTCTGGCAGATCACCGCACTCATTCTCAGGGTTGAGCCCAGAGGAACACGGCACCAACAGTTCCACAGACAAGTCCAAATAACATTTCATATTATATCCGTATAATATATCAAACAGACATATTATATGAGTTAAATGTGAGTTGTACAACTATGAACATTCATATGGTGACAGGTTAAAAGACTTCTATTAAAAGAGATATGAGAAAAACCCAAAAGGCCAGACAGTAGACACTAATCAAAGCGAGGAAGAGTTGAGGACTCACACATCTGAGGGGAAAGGACAGAGATTGTTGCAGGTGTGAGAAGTTAGAACAAATGTTTCTCTCCCTACTTAACCAGTTCTGAGAGGAGCACATAAACCTCCATTGTGATCGTCAGACAAAGGGAGACAGAGAAGGGGAAAGAGAGAGACAGAAAGGGGGAGAGAGAGAGAGAGAGAGAGAGAGAGAGAGAGAGAGAGAGGGAGAGAGAGAGACAGAGAGAGAGAGAGAGGGAGAGAAAGGAGAGAGAGAGAGAGAGAGAGAGAGAGAGAGAGAGAGGGAGAGAGGGAGAGAGAGAGACAGAGAGAGAGAGAGAGAGAGAGAGAGAGAGAGAGAGAGAGAGAGAGCAGGAGGGAGAGAAAGGGAGAGAGAGAGAGAGAGGGAGGGAGATCAGAATGGCTTTGAGCTTCCTACAGCTCGGCTCTGCCAGTGCCAGGCCAGAGTGCTGGATGAGCCATGTGCCCAGTTGCCATAGCAACAGAGCCCTGCATAGCCGACACACTGCGGTCCGGGCAGTGCAGCGATGCAGCAGGAATACAGAGGAACCTGCGTGCGGCGTTATGCAACGCGCCCGTGCGCTACATCCACAAGAGCGGCCCGCCCCATCTGCTGAGCGCCGCTCCGCACCCGCTCCTCCAGAACGTTCCACCTGAACCGGAGAGTGGCGCAGTTAATCCCACTCACAGATGCGCGCGTCCCAGCCACCAGCACCAGCGCTCTGATGAAGTGGCGGGCCACTGCGCACCGGGCTCTGGGTGTGGACCCAGACGGGAGGGACGCAGAGGTTCTGAACGTCCTGGCTGTCTTTCAGTGACCTGGGTGGCCACAGTTCCACAGCCCAGACAGAGAGGCAGTTCTGTCTCCCACCCCGGGCGATCACATCGAACTAATCTAAAACAAAGCCCAGCACTATGGAATGAAACTCTGGTTTGTCATATCTATTTGACCTCACTAACTCTGGCTAACTGGGGATTATTGTTTTTACAATTACGTGGACCCAATCGCCTTTGCTAACGGAACTCCATCTCACCCTAGCTATGACATGCGGAGAGAAGTCGGACAGGGCATTAAGAGACACAGTCAGAGAAGATGGAGAGCTTGGCAGACCGGGCGTGATGGCACAACCCACCTTGCTTTATGTCCTCCATCGCGCGGCGTATCCCGCGGTCGAAGGCTCTGGCGTCGGCCGGGCTCTGGAAAGTGAGGCCAAACTTTTTGTTGTCGATCCTCCAGTGATGGAAGATGGGGTTGACTTTGTTGTACACCAGATCCCTCTTTATGTTGCATTCCAGCACAACCTGATGAGAATTACACAAAGGACCGAATGAGGAACAACAAAGGGAATTAAATGAACGCCTCAAAAAAACAAAACAAAAAAAACCCCAACAAACTTTCCTTAGGGTTGTAAATCCAAACGTTTATAAGGAGTAATGGAAGTATTGTGTGGGGTGAGCTGAGGATGGGAGTCACATGCTGCTCTGAGTATCGATATATTTATTTATATTTATGCATTTTTGTCTAGGCCTACAGCTGGTGTGTGCTGTTTGTCCCAAAGACAGAACTCACTCAGTCTTGGAGAAGTGAGAGTAAGTGCTTTAAAAAGTATTAATAATAAGGGCCTTTCAGTGAGCTCCTGGCCTTCCTGTGAGCAGATTAAATGAAATGAGAGATACCCATTAGTCCCAAGGGTTTAAGTGCAAGAGGTGATAAGGAAGAAGAGAGAGAGAACTTAGAAAAATGGTACAGAGATCATAGTGAATACATGAAATTTATAAAGTGTCTTTTACAACCTCCCCCCAACATAGGCCTAACACACCTACATCAGTTTAGAGAAAAAAAAACTGATATTGTCCTATTATATCGAATTATAATTGATGTTGCACTTGATGTGTACACATGCGTTTGTGTGTATATGCATGAGTACATACATTTGTGTGTGTGTGTATATATATATATATATATATATATATGTACTGTATGCATATGTACATGTATGTGTACATGTGCATATGTATACACTACCAGTCAAACATTTGGACACACCTAGTTTACTTTTTTTTTTTTGAAAAACAGTGAAGGTATCAAAATAATTACACATGAATATGCTATGTTAAACCAAAATATATGGTTTTTATATATATATATATATATATATATATATATATATATATATATATATATATATATATATATATATATATATATATAAACCATATATATATAAACCATATATTTTGGTAATATAATAATATATAATAAACCATAATAATAATAATAATAATAATAATAAACCATATTTATATATATATATATATATAAACCATATATTTTGGTTTAACATAGCATAGTCATCTATCTATCTATCTATCTATCTATCTATCTATCTATCTATCTATCTATCTATATATATATGTGAATGTACGTTTGTGTGTGTGTGTGTGTGTGTTTCTGAACAGCAGGCAATCAGGGCATTCGCTCAGTCCCACAAGAGGGACCAGGGGCCGACCGTCATGCTGAGTAGAGCTGCACAGAATCGGGTGACCGTGAGGAGGAAGTCCGGCCATTATACAAGATGCTGCCATTCACAGAACGGCGGGGTGCGGCACGGGAGGGGCGGAAAGGTGAGTAAGATGAGGATGAGCGAACAGGAGGGAGGGCACAGACACGGGAGGAAAGGAAAGGTGAGTAAGATGAGGATGAGCGAACAGGAGGGAGGGCACAGACACGGGAGGAAAGGAAAGCATGAGACGCACGAAACGCAGAGGGACAAATGAAAGGAAGTGAAGTGAAGACGGCGACCTAAATGGTGTTGCGGGCAGAGTGAGGGGTTCTCATGGTGGAGCCAGCGCTACGTGAGGAGAGAGAGACAGACAGCAGCTCTCCGGTGTTCTTGCTCTCTCTCTATCAAGGCTGGATTGTTCTCCAGAGCAGGTCGTGAGGAGAGGTGGGGTGGAGTGTCCGCCCACCCTGCGCGCCCTCGTTGTGGCGAGCCTGCTGCCGAGGACCTGTCTTCCACAGCGGGGCAGAGGAACTTCCATCGGTCTAGTCGAAGATCGCCGTCTCCCTCGCCACTGCAGAGCCTGGTGGGCTTCCATTATCCATCAAACGCTGCACCAATTAAACGAGTCCTACCTGGTAACAGCCAGGACTGCAGGCTAGGCGCCCCGCCTACACCTGCCCTACAGCCTACACGCACCGCCCACATCTGCCCTACAGCCTACACGCACCGCCCACACCTGCCCTATAGCCTGCGCGCACCATCTGCGTCTGCCCCGCAGGTGCACGCACCGCCCACGTCCGCACTGCAGGTAGGCGCTCCGCCCACACCTCCCCCCGCTGCCCACGCGCACCACCCACGTCTGCCCCGCTTCACGAACGCCGGCGTAGCAGGAGGCCGATTAAAGGCCGTCCGTAAGGTGCCGGATGAGCGTGAGCACATGGGCGCACTGGTGGGCTATATCCAGCCTGCACTGACTCATCAGAACACTGTGTGCTGCACCGCTACGCCTGTAGGCAGATACCCTCCAACAGTCACTGCCGTCTCTCTCCCTCTCTCCGGTCTTCCTGTTCTTCTTCTACTCACCTGACGGCTCTCACTGCACCGCAGACCTAATTCAGCCTCAGTCTTTTAGAGCACACAGCTAAAACATCTCTAATTAACAAGCAGCTAATGGACAAATTACTAGCAGGTTTTGAAGCAGAATCATTTAACCACAGTACATAGTACGTTTCCTCTACTATTTATTTAACTGTCTGAGCAGATGAGCAGAGAAACGGTGTTGTAATTAATGCTACTAAAGCCACTCGATGGGAATATGAAAGTGAAGAATTTAATAACATTAATAACATGAACACGGGCGGCTACGATGTTGGACTGTTTGGATTGCTGTGATTGGGCTGGTTTTGACAATGTTTAAGAAAAACCATCCTAGAAATGTGGACAATAATTCTTCCCCTGAAAGCTGTTCATATGTCCTGCTGCTTCATTATGAATTTTTGAGCTCATAAATATGAGTGTCTGAAAAGAGACTCTGCAATCCGTCCCGGGATTGGCTGAGCACACGTAGCTACGCCGGCGTCTTCCTGCGAGAGCCTCGTCTCCGTTCCTGATGACATCACTGTGCATCATGCAGAGAGCTCCTATTTTCAGCTACCTGCACCGTGGCCCAGTGCCAAGCAGCCGCTTCCTGTGCTGATGAGCTCATTCTCACAGGTTCTTGCAGAAGACTGGAAGGCCACGCCTTGCTTGAAGGGGGGGGGGTGCTGGGCGGAGCCAGAGGGGGCGTTGGGGTTCAGACAGTTGGGCTCTTACCAATTTGTCTTTGAGCCGCTCCCCCTGGATGAGGTAATCGGCAGCGGCAGTGGTGGTGGTGGTGGGGCCATCGGCGTCTGGGCGCATGACTCTGTGAACCGACACACAGCTGAGACCTCCACCTCCAAGGGGCAACCACCCGCCACTGGAGTCATCACGTGTCATGACCACTGCTCGCACACGCGCATAACTGTCACTGTGGAGGCAAAGACACGCACAACACAGACACATCACCGTTAGATGAGACGGAGAGGAGCGGAGAGAGAAGACGTGAACGTCACGACCATGAATGAGCACACCAGTATGAATCAGGCAGGATGGAGACCCTGCCAGCATTCAGAGAGAAGCTCAATTACAAGTGTGATCAAATCAGGAACCGGCAACATGAAATAAGTGTTTATAAGTGTTAAATAAGTTTGACCCTTTTTACTTGATTAAAAAATATATATTCATTCTTCTTTTTTTTTCTTCACGACAGCTGCCCACTATCACAATGTTACAATGTTAGAAACTTGTAAAGGGATTTTACAGTTAGCTAATAATTAATAGTTTGTATGTGGTGGAGCACATAAAAAAAGACCTGACTAATCAGGTCTGCTTGATATGGTGTAGTGTGATGTAACAGAAGCCCGTGAACCTTCCGCTGAGGAGCAATGCGTGATGTGGGCCCTTGACCTTTCACCCCCTGCAGTTTGTAAGGAGCAACTGAGACTGCTATCTACAGCTTCTTCTATCAGATAACATGGGACCAGGGTGAGCACGGAGATGACAAAGGTCATTGTTTAACATGTGGCTCTTCATGGATCCTGGTATCCAGGACACTACCACCATTTTAAAAATGGCCCTCTCATTGTGACGTGTCTGTTTATAATGGGGACTTTCCTCAAATGGATCACCTTAATGCAGACAAACCTTTTATTCATGCACAAAACAAAACAGGATTTTTTAAATTATTATTTCTGGAAAAAAGCTTTAAATATTCAGCACAGTTACAGCACGTACACACAGTGATAGTCCATATAATTTGAAAATGTCTCCTGAACTCTGTCAGTGCCATTTGTATTTAGGAATAATTATCAAGTTTCCTGTTAATTAAGAACATAAAATAGATGATGAAGATATAGGCCAAACACAACTAATGGTGAAGATTATATAATAACATTTCACTTACACCATATGTCACAGGAACTAGAACGTTACTTTCTTAACTATTGCAAATAGACACACACACACACACACACACACACACACACACACACACACACACACACACACACACACACACACACACACACACACACACACACACAATAGGAGAAGAGGAAAGAATAATCCCAAGGTAATCATGGCAAATAGATGCTGAAACACCTCACCAAGTTTAAAATAACCCTGGGGTAAATATGGTAGGTGCTGAAACACCTCACTAAGTTTAGAATAACCCTGGGGTAAATATGGTAGAGAGATGCTGAAACACCTCACCAAGTTTAGAATGACCCTGGGGTAAATATGGTAGAGAGATGCTGAAACACCTCACTAAGTTTAGAATAGCCCTGGGGTAAATATGGTAAAGAGATACTGAAACACCTCACTACTTTTAGAATAACCCTGGGGTAAATATGGTAAATGCTGAAACACCTCACTAAGTTTAGAATAACCCTGGGGTAAATATGGTAGAGAGATGTTGAAACACCTCACTACGTTTAGAATAACCCTGGGGTAAATATGGTAAATCCTGAAACACCTCACTACGTTTAGAATAACCCTGGGGTAAATATGGTAAATGCTGAAACACCTCACTAAGTTTAGAATAACCCTGGGGTAAATATGGTAGAGAGATGTTGAACACCTCACTACGTTTAGAATAACCCTGGGGTAAATATGGTAAATCCTGAAACACCTCACTACGTTTAGAATAACCCTGGGGGTAAATATTGCAGAAAGATGCTGAAACACCTCACCAATAAAGAAACTAACTCCTTGGTGAAACCACACACAAACACACCGCCTGCTCAATGAATCCAAACACAAACAAACCTCAATAAAGTCACTAATGCACACATTTACGTACAGCTGGAATTAGCAGGAGCGGAGACCAGATTATGAGCGGCATCGTCAATAACGGTATTTGAACTCACACTAGTACAGTAGACTAGGCCCCATCTACATATGTTAGCACTAGGAAAATCATTTGAACTCACACTAGTACAGTAGACTAGGCCCCATCTACATATGTTAGCACTAGGAAAATCATTTGAACTCACACTAGTACAGTAGACTAGGCCCCATCTACATATGTTAGCACTAGGAAAATCATTTGAACTCACACTAGTACAGTAGACTAGGCCCCATCTACATATGTTAGCACTAGGAAAATCATCAGGAGTTACTACCTATGGTTAACTACCCTGAAACACAACGGTACGATCCCACCCTGCCGGACAAATTCTCTGGCTGGTGTAGTCACAAATGTCTAATCTCCATCTTTTTTTTGCTTTAATGGCAAGATACTAAGTTTAGCGTTTATTAAATTGTCGACTTTAATATAATAATGTAATAATATTTCCTCGCCAATTCTTTGGAGTCATTGCTGCTAGTAGTGGCTAACAACAGAACTGGCTATGGCTATGTTAGCTGCTCAGCAACGACACGGTAAACGACGTTTACTAAACGTGTTGACGTAGACGTATGTAAATCTCTTTTCTTTTATTGGACGATCTCGGCATGGGGCCAACACAATTGAGCCCCACAGCTTATTATTGGAAGTGCGCTGAGCATGCGCACAGCGTTTTCAACTGCTCACTTGGTTAGACAACGTGAAGACAACTTTTGAAGAAAATGTGTGTATATTATTTGTTACGTTGAATTGATCATGTCGTGAAATACGCCACAGCGACTTCTGGTTGTGCCGGGGTCTGTAGAATGTGTAGAATCACGCCTGCTCAGTAAGTTTACAATAACCCTGGTGTAAACATGACAGATCAAGGCTGAAATACCTCACAAAGTTTAGAATAGCCCTGGGGTAAATATGGTAGATAGATGCTCAAACACCCCACCAAGTTTAAAAATCTTTTAACCCATTTGAACTCTCTTCAAATCTACAACATTTGCACACAATGAACAGAGTGAACACACAATTCCATAACAAACACATACAGCTGTTCTCTGTTAAAGCTCTGCAAAAATAAGAAGCTCTAGAGAACCCAAAGAGCAAAAGGGCAGACAGATCTAACATAATGGGATGCACTGCACTTTCAAACCGGCCTAACACCCTCCTACCCCACTATCTCCAGCACACCCCCTCCCCCTCCACTCATCACATGCTCATTCCCTCTCTTTTCTCTCTCTTTCACACACACACAGACACACACACACACACACACACACACACACACACACACTTTCTCACACCAGTAAAGTCAGAATGAGAGCCACACAGTAATGAGCATAGAGACAAAGGTTGGGCTCTCTGCCCCCTCGCTGAGAGAGCAGAGCCGAAACGGAAGCAGACCAGCGACGAGCCCGAATCAGTCTGCTGGATGACTGATCTCCTTTCCGGGAAAAAAGAAAGAAAGAAAAAAAAAAGACCTAGAACGACAAAAGCATGAGCTGGAGTTTGGGCTTCAGAGAAGTCTCACTGAGCTCATGTTAAGCTTGCTCCAGACTGAGTGAACAGGGTCACATACTCAAGTCACTCCTTTAGGAACCATTAAGATGGCCCGATGGAACAGCAAGAAGAAGGAAGAAGGAAATTAGAGATCTTAAAACGGCATACACACTCAAACGTACAAACAAAAAACATAAAAATAAACAATAAATTGAATTTAAAAAAAACAAACAAACAAAAAAGTAAACAGGTAGAAGGTCCTGAGCACGTGAAATTATGGAAAAGGTCAGACTGATAAAAATCAAAAGTGTGTGTGTGTGTTTCACTGTGATCAGCAGGAATGTACAGCTTTGGCAAGGCTCATGTTCATCACGAACTTGCTCGGACAGAACCACACACGGGAGGACCGAGTAACACACCAGCAGTTTCAGTCCACATGTTTGTGTGGGCGCCTGCCTGAGGTGCTTGTTCCAGTAACATCCATGTACACAATTTCTGCTAATAATACAGGAAATTAAACATCAAACATGACATGATGATCATAGGGTTTCTACAGTCCAAGAGTGGTCAGTCTGGATTTTCACAACCATGTGCTAAACCAAGCGACCTAGGAAGCTCTGCGTGAGGAGGCGTGAGAGGAGCTCTCCCTCCCGGGCCTGAAACAGGAGGCTGGGGGATCCAGGGGCAGCCATTTCCTGCACTGACAAAAGGGGAGGAGGAGAGTGGTAGGATGTGGCCTGAGCCCTGGGTTCCTGCCAAGTCAACAGACCCCCCCCCCCCCCCCCCCCCCCCCTTGCCTCCACCCCAAACACCACCACCAACGTCCCCCAATTCACACAATGGCCGCTTCTCTGCTGAAATTTCACGTTATTGGATAGCAGGCCTGGATTTTTGTACTTTCCAATGTCCAGGCAGTGGGGCATGCTGGAGGAGAGACACGCTCTGCAAGCTAACGCTGGAAAAGCTCCTCTTTTCATTAGCATCAGAAAGGGAAAAATGTCGCCCCTCTTTCCTGTGCTGAACCAAAGGAGGCCTGTTAGGCTCCGCTGGCCTGCTTCCTTCACTGGAAAAAAAAAAAGAAAAAAAAAAGAGAGAGAGAGAGAGAGACTGGGGAAGAACACGGGTGGAATAATTTGCCCTCAGAGTAAATAAACGGTATTTCAAACTCAAGATGATTGTGATTTTGGAAGAGCAAAATAAACCATATCCTATCTTAGCGACAACGTCGGCCTGAGCTGTTAAATAATGACACAAACATTCTGATGAACAAATCTGAGTGTGCTGAGATGCACGTCAGGAGACTTGGCGATGAATGCCGTGCGCATTACTTCAACTGCTTCCGCAAACGTACTTTCAAATGTCAAAACTACACAGTTGGTAGCTTAGAAGACATCACTGAAAAGGGTCCCTCACCGTGCCATTATGGACAAACAGGTCATTCAGTTTGAGGAAGGTTCTCAGCAGAGGGTTCAAGCTCCACATGGTCTACGGAGATGCAGACTTTGTTAAGTTCTCTTAAAGAGACACCCGTCAGTGAAACCAATGCGTTTGTGGATCATTTAGCCAACCATACTGCTTATTTATCATAGGTATTATAGGTTATCATAGGTAAGCATGGCTCTGTGACCTGACACCACAATTCATTTCATCATCACAGTACCATTATAGAGCCAGACAAGGCTGTTGAGAAACACTGAGGCACATCTATGCTGTCCTGCCATTGGTCCACCTTTTGTACTTGAACACCAAATGTGCAACCAAACACAGGTCGAGTCTAGGTTAGTCTAGTCTAGTCTAGTCTAGTCTAGGTGTAGTCTAGGGAAGTCTATACTAAGCCATTAATTCATTCATTACAGCAAGAGATTTTAGAGAAATTCAAGGGAATAATCCAAGATGAAAGACTAAAAAAAAGAGTTTAGGTAATACCTAACTACATCTCATTAATATTACATGTATTACATTTTTATATACATATTCCAAGCAGTTTTGTGCTCAGTTTTGTCTATTAATTCCCTTTTGTGCATACGTTTGTTTTAGACCAAACATACTTAATAAGAATAGAACAGCCCTAGAAAAATAGGGCTAAGAATAGCACTCAGAAGAGTTTCATTATTAATGGTGCTTGAAGAGTTTGATTCGATACACTTTCATTCCCAAGTTTTTTATGGGCTACTTGTATTTCTGTTTGGATCAATATCAGATTAAAGTACAAATACTTTTACTTGATTGTAGTCTGTGGCCACTACACCCACCTCTGAGAAAAAGAAACATTAGCCAGTTTACACTCTAGAAGCTCAGTCAGCTTTAGTCACAGAACATATGAGTATTTACTATTATTGAACGTTGATAAGCAACCTCGGTTTTGCTTAAATGGTATCTCACCAATCTAGTCCTCAGTAGCCCAATAATGAGTAGTGTTAATCAAATGAACAGAATAGTAATTGGATATATGGCCTGTAAATGTACTTGTGTAATTTGAGAACTGTTGTCGGAGCAGTGTAAGAGTGGACAATTTATGAATGAAACAAATATAGTTAAACATGTACAAACATTAAGCAGCTACTTTAACTCACTAAAACATACTTCAAAGCAATAGTACACTGACAATACATTTGAACAATAAAGAAGTGGTCTCTTGCATATGACTACTTCAATTACCATTACAGAATAATGATCATCATAAGGCTTCACCACATCCATAGCCACTGAGGTCTGGATTTCGATATTTTCCCCAAAATGTATATAATAAATATTGCCTAAAAATAACTCACTGTAATTCTGTAAAAAATACTTCCTCATCTTTCACCCCAGCATCATTGCTGTACTGTGAGTGGATGATCTTGTCATTACTACAAAATGTTTACTCAAAATGGCAGTTCTGACGTCAACAAACTGTACAGGCAGCTCAATCCACCAAAGAGTAATGCTAGGAAACTAGAATTTGATTAGCGGACTGCTTAGTTTAGTGCCATTCACCCTAGATATTGGTGTCTCCAAATTCCTAGACAGATATGATGACACTAGCTAGCTACCATGGGATAGACTGATTTAAAGCTAGCAGCAAAACTGATGAAAATATAAAATTGCTAAAATTGATATTTTTTCATCCAATCCTGTTTGTGTAAAGAGTTTAAATGCATGTTAACGTGAGCTACCCCCCATTTTATTCTTTGCAAGATCCCAGCAGAGGCAAATAACATTTGCATATCAATTGACATGATAAAAGCCACACTGGCATTTGACAGAAAGGTAACATCAATGCTAAATAATCCTTGAAACATTTCTTATTCAAGTCCATTCATGTTTGGAATGTAACGTGGTGCATTGTCAACAATCAACATTCATACTGAATAATTCATGTAATTTCAGTGAGTCTACATACACATGGTTGAACTCTTAACATACATTTCTTGATTGGATGATTAGAGGTGTTGGGGGGTGGATCAGGTCCCTGAACCCCTTCACACTAGCTCAGTTTGGGTGTTTCTCAAACCCTGTGTACAGCCTTGCCCACCACTACAACAAAACCAACAAACTAAAACAATCTTTTCACATTGGCCATTTTCAGGTATGCATACATTGTGAGAAAGTGAGACAGAATGGTCGTCATGTGTTACAAATGTTGCCAAGTTCTCATGCAGATCTGCTGGGGGGTGGCGAACATAAATTGTTACCGGGGCGGTTGTATATATACCGTATATATAACCGTCAGTGCAGATGGACGATAGCCTGTCATTCATCCACTACTTTTTAATGTCATGCGATCTACCCCAATTCCTTCGCGATCGACCGACACTTCCTTCGCGATTGACCGATCGACGTAATGGGCACCCCTGATCTATATGAAAGAGTATACCAAACCCATGAGTAGTAATTCTGTTATTTTTAATTAACTATTTTGCCTAGTGTGTATAACAAACCAGTGCTTCTATTTAAAAAGCAACCATAGTGTTCTAAGAAGAAAGCAAGGCTACACTATTTAGTCTGAAAGACGAAGCACCTGAGGTTTGCCCTGAATTCACCCTGAAAGCACCTGAGGTTCGCCCTGAATTCACCCTGAAAGCACCTGAGGTTCGCCCTGAATTCACCCTGAAAGCACCTGAGGTTCACCCTGAATTCACCCTGAAAGCACCTGAAGTTCACCCTGAATTCACCCTGAAAGCACCTGAAGTTCACCCTGAATTCCAGGTGATCATCATCTGGCCTCACAGTCCTCCAGTGAATCTGAGAAGCGAGTGACATGTTTCAAATTGAAACCAGTCATTCTGTTTTTCTGTTTAGTCCTGTGCATTTATTTCAGTGTGTTTACCCAGCCCTTCAAAATCTCTTAAAATGAAGGTCTTAAAAAGTAAAAAAAAAAAAAAAAAAAAACTTCAGAAATCATTTATTCCCACTGTTCACATTTGTATTAGATTAGTGTTTGTGCTAAATGTCAAAAGAAATATACTGTCTTACTGTCAGACTGCACATTGCTAAAGTTTGGAACTGAGTAACTTAGGCCTATGATGTAACATAAATGCATTAAGAGATTGAAATAATGCGTACAAGTCAGTCCCATGATTTACACCAACACATCCCATTTGATGCTGTAATAAATCCCAAAACAGGACTACCAAAAAAGTGCGCCGCTCAGGGTATGGCGCCATCCGCTTTGTGTCTCACGGCAAAATGAACTCATCTTTTTGGAAAGCAACCTCAGCGTCAGCCTTCTAGTGCCCAGCGCCGTGGCAACACGAGAAATCAAGTCCTCCTGTCGGTACACCAATAGCAAAGAACCATTCTCAAGCATCAATCACGCCACATACTGAGATGATCTTAATTTAAACCGCAAGCATTTGGAAAATTAAAACCTTGCACTACGCTCGCAGAAAGAGAAGAACCGCAGATTTGCAGTGCGGCAGCACGCCCGGGAGCTTTGATGTTGGAGGACTCTCCTGGGATGCTTGTCTGCTTGCCAGAGCAAACGTGCATAGCCGAGCCAATGGGACGAGGACGCGGGGTGTCCTGTGGCGAGCGCCCGCACGGGCCTGTCCACCGCCAGGCGAAGGGGTTAAAGAGCCCGAACCCGTCTCCCCGTTTCCCTCTTCAGAACGTCTCCAGTACGACTCTGTGAACTTTGCTCTTTATTTTCCTACTTTCCCCTCTTACTTTTGTCAGTGATTCAACAGCTCTCCCTTCCTGCCCGCACCAGGCCTGCAGTGTGCACAAGGCAGTCGGGCACTACTGCAGCTGCTGAGGGTTTGCACACCGCCCGCGTGCTCCAGCAAACACACCTCTGTCCGCCGTGTCTCTGAGAGGTGCTGGGAATTCAAACAAACAACCTTCAAACAAGGTTGAAATTGGAGCAATTCAGCATGTCAAATCACAGGACTTCTTGCAACCTGGCAAGCTCACTGATGAGGTAAGTGATTCTTCCAGCTAACCTAAGACTCAGTACAGAGTCTGTTCTGTGGGCTGCTCTCATTTTAATATGCAGGCTTGACTCTTGGTAGGTCTCTATCAGATGGGTTTACATTACAGTTTCTGTATGTCCAAGTTGCCAGGCTATTCATACATGGAGTAAATGATTATAGTACAGCCCTGTCTGTACACTGAGCCTGTATCAAAATGTCAGGGAAAACATCAAAATGTCAGGGGAAAAAATTATGTAAAATAAGATAATTTGATTTTTAATTAAAAGTATTTTTCTTTTGTCAAGTTTTGAGTCTGAAATAACAGCTGCTACCGGGTTTGGGGTCTCCACCAAAGGCAAGACAATATTCTCAGGGAAACCATGTACATATACAAAAATCTCCCTCTTTTGCAAAGACACCTAACCACATCCACTCACGGGCAGGCACGCACATTTTATTCTTCCCGTTTTCAAAGAGTGTGGAGACTGAATCAAAAGCACAAGGATTCAGATTTACATCTGTAACCTGTTAGGTCTGTGGCCTCAGAGGAAGGAGCAGCCTTAACACAGCAGCCAGTGAGGCAAGGCCTTCATCAAGCCCAAGCCTATGGGCCGATATGCATTTAAAGGAAGTTCAGCGTGTTTGATGTCACTCTGTGAGTCAAGGCAATGTGACATCACCAGTTCCCACCCCCAACAACAAACAATTATTGCATCATAAGTAGGTTTCTTTTTGCTTAGTAATACAAAGGTGACAGCGGATTTAAACAATATAATGACACAGCCACAGCATTTAAGAAATGATATTATAGGCATGTGACAGGAATTCTTTCTTTGCTCTGTTCCTGATACTAAAATACTAAAAGGAAATGAGAGAGATGTGAGGAAACTGCTTCACATCTTTAAGTTTGACCATGAGAACTAACAACAAGCCTGCAGAACTTCCTTTTTAAGCAGGGACCACTGGTCAGCATCTCTGTTAACTCCTCCCTCGCCTTGATCAAGATAAAATGCTTAAACCCCAAACACAACAATAATCAATTTGCAGTATTATAAAATCAGGATAATATTCACTACTTTAGTCTCTTTGTGTATCATGCTATAAATCCGGAATGAAAAAACATACACATCAAGACGTGTCCTCTACTACCTGTTCAGATCACACTCTGAACACAGCACCAACCATTTAACCAACCGTTTAACCCAGACGAAGCACCATGTTAAGTCAGTACAGGATGCGATCGGATGAACCCCCCTCAGTTTGCTTTACTTGTGCAACACTTAGAAGCCTTACATGAAACCTAAAAGGTAATGTGACTGGTGAATGGAAAAAAATTATCATCTAATTATCTTGTAATCAGCCCTGAGCAAAAGTTCATCCAGCCCTCCCGTGAGAAACCTGTTTCTAATCATTCAGCCAGCAGAGCTGTCAAAACCACTGTCACAGGAAATACAGATGTTGCCAAATTAAACTACGGTGTGAAAGAAATGTTGTGTGCATAAAGGTGCCCTGGGGAGGGACGCATGTCCAGGACACACCCTACTGTCTGACATTTGTTGATTATAGGTGAAGTACTAAAGATATCAGTAAAGCATGAAGTCAACAAAGCCTCATGTCAGAAATGTCTACATTAAGGGCAAAGAAGCAAATACTGATGGCTATCCAGAACTGGCTCTATTGTACACTTACACTAGGATTCTTTCATATGCGAGAGGCACACCCTAAGCCCAGGCTATCCCAAAAGCTACGAGCAACATAGACCTCCACTTAGTCCCTAAATAGGAAAAAAACAGGCTAATGTATTTCCCCATGTGCTGGGAAGCACACTCCCTTGCAGTTCTTTTCATGGGCCAGCCAGTGTTTGCAACAGCATTTATATTTTATTAGAGGGATAACCAAATCATTTAAGAAGCTCAGAGTATGAGGGCATAAATATCTTAATATCTTCATTGTAAAGTCTGCAAAAATATCAGTGTCAATTAAAACGCTCATTAAGGGCTCAGGTTTGAGGTTCTATCAGTAGAGCTTGTAAACAGGGGACTTAAGTGTGACTTGATCCAACCCATTCTTCTTGTTGTGCAATACATTTGTGCATTACGCATTTTGTACAAGAAGACAAAACTTTGGCTTTAAAATATGCAAGAGTCCTGTGATGTTGCCAGTGACGTTAAGCGGGAGCAAGCGTACGTTATGTTAGAATCTGCAGCATATTGGTGTGTATATTGGCTGCTCCAACCTCAACACTTTCATTCCTCCCAAATAGTGCTGCACCAATGTACTGAACATAGTTCACAATTTTTGGCGTTTTTCTTGTCCCAGTGAATGATGCACATGAATAATACACAGATGATCTGACCAAGCATACATCTATGCACTTCCTGTTATTTTGTGGCCCTTGGCCCAGTATTCAAATTTGCCTACATTCTGTATGGTCATCAAGGGTCATAGGTCATAGTCCTCTGGGGAAAACTGGGTCCCTCTGAACCATCTATGCATCCTCTATATCAATATATTATTTTATATATTATATTATAATATATATATTATATAAGTGTAGCAAGCAATCACTGTTGAAGCAGACACTTCCCAGTAATAAAGGATATTTCTGCCAGTATGTTTATTCTCATTCCCCTACTGACATTTTAGTGTCTACATCACCACTTCAGACTTCACCACCTGTGACAAATTGATTTGTCATGTAATTAGCTGTGCTACGCTTAAAATAATTAGAAATTGAGGTGTGGAAATGTGATAAATCTAATATGTATCATTTTAAACACGTGTGATCTCAAACAAAGAAAATGTATATACATGTTTATTTATATATGGAAATAATCTAAAGCATCCTCAAGTATATGGTTTCTAAATGTTACCAGGAGTTACCAAACAGCAACACACACATGCAGCACCCACACTTTGCTGCTTTGAAGTAATGAACAAAAAAATTTTAACTTTTATAATATTTTAAACAGAACAATTGGGGATATATCGCTATTGCAGATCTTGCATGTGTTTATTTTGAGAGGTGGCAAAATGAACACAGCATCACAGATGAGACAGAATGTCCCCACAAACACCAAACAGTGAGGTATTCTCACGGAAGTGTATGTTATCACGACACGGACCACTCTAGTTGCCTTTCGATATCACTCATGTTCCACTCAAAGAGCAGGCCTTATAGGACAGTTTTATTTATATCAAAGAAGAGGAAATGTTTTAAATAGCAGCAGCTTTTTTTTTCATCTCCACCACAACAGGCACTGTGCACAAGCCATGGTACCTGAGAAGCATTTAATCAAACCAAAAGACATCAACATGTCATTCCAGTATAAGAGCAACATCCAAAAATCTTAAAACCCTATCACAGACTGACCTATACTTCATCAGATTAAAAAACCAGCAGCAAAAGCAACTAACAATGCTTGTGGAAGCACATGAGTTTAAGGACAAATAGTTCCTGCATTATATCAATGGATCTGATACATGAGAAAATCGCGAGAGAAAAAATGGGCGTTCCACTGACACAAGGCAAAGAAAATCTGTAGTGGGCACGTCATAATTTATCGCAGCCGTCAAACCCCTAATCAAAAGCGCCAAAAGCGATATAAACGTATATGATGTGCCAAAAAAATATTTGTCATCCGACAAGAATGCCAGATGCGATCTTCGTTTGACTCCCTGTTCGGCTTGGAGACACAGTGTACAGTACAGCTCGGTGTGAATGAGCACCCAGGTACTTTATGAATGGAGGCGGTCACGTGGTCGCAGCACCTCCCGAGCAGATTTTCTCAGTGACTGTCAACAAGCGCACGCAAGCGATCAGCCCATTAAAAAAACATGGATATGCCTTGAAAAATAACGTCAAGACAAAAATAACGACACTTCTGCTTAGCATAAATCGCAAATGTGCTCTTCTCTACTTCAAATTAAGACCAATTCAGGGGCCAGGAACGGTCGTTTTGGCATTTTTATGAATGAGGATTGTGATATGCAAATGAGAGTGATTGAGAAAAATATGGCGTCCATAGCTTCTTTGAGCCTGACATTGCGGTAATGAACACGCAAACAAAAATAAATATGCATTACGCACAAAAATAACACCATTATATATGTCGAAATAAATATATCTACCGTGGCACAGCCATGGCTATGGGTTTTATAAGATGAAATCTAATTCTTGGTACACAGATGCAGTTATATTTAGCCAGTGTAGAAGGACATTTAGAGCACGTCTATTATTCTCTCTGCTGATATTTATTGTGTTCGTATTTTTTTGCAACTTTTCTCCGGTTCAACGCGATGGTGCTGGATAAGTATTTATCACACTGCCCTTTATATTGGCACTGGTAACAGCTACACCGCTGATATTACCAAATCTGATAATACTAATAACATATAATACCTAATGGGCTTTTTTTGTGAACTAACTTATCAGATCTCTGCGCTCTATGTGTAGACGCAGGGCAGATAAAACATGAAGATGATACAAATACAGCCTATCTGGACTGTTTGGGATATTTTACGTGATTGTTGAAATGGGCCTTCAAACTAAATTACGTAGTTTTTGATCCATATGAGTATGATATATAGAAATATGAAACATCCTTTGCTGAATGTCTATCCTGGCGTCACTGAGGTGGCAGTGTTAACAAACCAATAGTTAATGATGGTTAATCATTGCAAAGTATTAAATCGCCCAAGTCATTCAGTAAATGGATCTCCTGTCAGCTTTCCGCAGTATCTCAGAACAAATACATGGTTTGCTAGCCCCCCAAAAGCCCCAAATAGTGTAGACGGTCCCCCTGAAGACTCCAGAGATGGAGCAGACACGACCGGGACCAGCAGCTCGGACCACATACTTACTCGCTGTTTGGATTTGCCGAATCTTCGCTCATTTTCTTCTCACGGGGATCCAAATCCTGGAAATAGCATCGACGACGCAGTCAAGGCGGGGAAATAAACCGCAAAATTCACCATTTTCGATCGCAATCTAAGGGACTTGTTCGTGAAGCCGTCTAACGTTACGGGCGCTGGAGGATCCCACGGGCGAGTTCAGAACCAGAAGAGTGACCCTAACCACTGATTTGTATCTTCCCAATGAGCCAAATCCATTTGTGACCGAGTGTCCATCCTCATTATTCCCTTCTGCTAAGATCGAGATTCCAGGGACGTCTCAATCGTCAAAGTGCACAAAAACCGCACAATTTCGCACAATTTCTAACCGGTTCGCTAGCGTTGGACCTACAGCCTCGCCAACTTAGTTTTAGCCAACACTTGAAAACAGAAAACACCGTTGCTTCTGTATAACGTGCTATATATATTTATATAGCACGTTATACAGATAGATATATACATATATATCTTTGACAGACTCAAAAAGAGCGAGCACGAATTCAGGATGTCTTTAAAAAAAGGTAATAATCACGAAACGAAAAGGAAAAAAACACATGCAAAAGAATAGATTAATGTGATCTCCTCGGGAAGTTCAGAGGATCTGCTCTACACGAACTCCATTTTCAACTCAGGCGATGCACATCGGAAAACTGGGCGGAAGCGTTGACCTCACCGCTCCGCGGAAATCCTTCCGCCACAAAGCACAAATAAAACAGTTAACCAACAGTAAATATTTTAGAATAAGTGACGTTGTTTGACGTTTTACCCATATAACGTAGTTTCCTAATTGTCCCCGTCATCACGCTTACTGGCTTACTGGGAACGGTAAGATTTTCTTTAATAGTTATTTTCAAATAGTCCCCATCGGTTCCAAAAAGAAGTTTCCCCATGCAGGCAGTGAGGAGAAGGCGAGAGAAGATGGTGATGGACGCGACGACTCTGGGACGCACTCAGTGTCTTCCATCAAGCAGCCATGGTAAACACGACGGGCTACTTTAACTTTTTATTTTTGTTTCTGGACAGCCCATAGTCACCATTTCACCATTATGTAAACATTTTTTATCAATAAGAGGGAGCAGGGGGTGAGGGCGATGGTAAGTGTGAGTGAGTGAGTGGCATGTAAACGAAAAGATTTTCTCTCTTTTTTAGTCTTGACTTCGGATCATTTGTGTGGTCTCGGAGCTGTGGAGCGGAAGTGGTCCGACAAAGCCAAATTAATAGCAACTCCAGAAGCCCCTTTGAATGGAACAAGCCCGCTGTGATGTTTATCCAATGAGATCCATATGTAAAGTTGCTTTAGATTGACAGCGGATCAATAAATCTGAACCAGTGCTTAATGTGCACTGAAGGTAATGGAAATAACAGTTTAGTGTCTAATCAACTTTATATTACTTAGACAATCTCACTGAAATAACACATTCCTTACTAAATGACAAGAACAGATTTTTATTATGTTATTGGATATACTGGACTAACTCAAAACCGAATTTGCATAAGCCACTGGCGATATGACTATTTTCCAAAGGACTACGAGGCCAAAGCAAATCTAGTGGCAAATTATGTAAGGGATTTTGGGTCTCTTCTGTGTAAAACCTATGAAATCAAACTAAATGACTCTGCTTGGTTGTCATAGTGACGATATGTTATATGAGATGTTTCTTTGTGTTTCTCTGGCTTGGGGTACAGTTAAAGCCACAAACCTTATGACAAGCAATACTACAAATCTACGTTTTATTTGCAATCTTGTAAAAAAATACACGTATGGGGGCATAAATGCCCTAACTGCTAAAAAGTTAATAAAAGAGAGATATTTTCATAATAAGTTTCCATTATGAGACACATCTCAAATATAGTAGCTGATGTCTCCCCCTTAACAGAAATACAATGACCATCTTTGAAATTTCCCAAAAACATGCTTCTATCCTTCTGAGTATTCAGAGTTCTGGACATCAGTCTGCTTTCTCATGCCACAAATATGGGTGCTAATGCATTTCCTGTGTTGATCACGCTGCAAAACATATCAAACACAGGCCCACAGGATGTGGCTAAAGAAAAAAACGTCCAACAGAGGTGCTGCTGTTTTGATTTCTTATTGTAGTTATTCAAAAGTTATGATTTAAAATAGTCATTTTTAAATAAAACTGGAGAAAGTTTCATTTAGTTTACTTATAATAGAAGTGAATAGTTTTTTCTATTGGCATTTTTTCTATGGCATTTTTATGGGTTATTTAAAATAAATTGATTTGTTTGTTAGGTGGTAAATGTGTTAAGGTGGTAAATGTTTTAAGGTGGTGCTGCTTTGTAAAAAATAGTCCGTGAAGTCAGCGGTTGTATTGTATTGTATTGCCACTCTTAAGTATGCGTTCTCTAATCCTCCTTCTCCTTCCATCTGTTTAACTAATCCCAATGTAGCATTAAATGTTCTGGAAAATGTTTTCTTTCTAATGTCTTTGCGATACAAGTAATCTGAACCAGGTCGCACCTGCAGACATATCTGAGAACATGGCACTCATAGGCTTGATACTATCTGCCCTGGATGTATAAGGCATGCCATGAGCTCTTATTTAGCCACACATTTCTTTTCCACGCCACCCTGTTCAGATCTTTACATGCATACCTCCCTGCATGGAATTTCTTCCCTTTGGAGGTAACAGGTCTCACGTAACGGGAAGAAAGCCAGCGAGAAGAGTGAGCCCACGGGCCGGTGTCGACTTCACGGCTCCGTCACCTGACCGCGGTGTTGGGAGCTGTTACTGCGGGCCTGCCCCTCCAAGAGCTCGGCCTGTCAGGTATGCTAATTGCAGGTTGGATACAAAAAGGTGTTGAAGTCTAGGCGAGGAGGGTGCGGCCTTTGGTATGCTTCCTGGTACGGTACACAAGGCCTATCGACCTGTGAAAGTAGCAAACGGGTCTTAACGTTGCATAATGTATAAGGTCACTGAGGTCGATTGATATTGCTCATCTTATTTTTGGTCATTTAAACATCAGATAAGGAGCTTTGTTTGTAGCGTTGAGTACAATTATGCATTACTAAATCATGCAGTATTCTATCATGAACATCATAACTGTAAGGTTATCTGATATTATTTTTAACTGAAAAGAAATATTTGATGCTGGGTGTTGCTCTGTCTATGTGGAGGGATTAGCATTTAGGAGGGTATGCTAAAATGCATTTTTCATTTACAAACCTTGCTAATACAAGGCATGTTTGATTGCTAATCAAAAGTTGATAACTTCCATTTAAATAATTCATCAGCAAAATGGACATAGTGGATGGGGCTATTTGTCAAACACAAAGAGGATGTTCACAGGAAGAGGAAATGAAATTGACCTCAACAGCACTAGCAGGAAAATACATGTGATTTCTTCAATACGTTGTCTTGAAGAGATGTGTTGTGATTTTGCAATGTTTTTTATACTTCCTGATTGATTCTGTCTTCCAAAAAAAACCCCCATACCACAAAGCCACCTGGGTTAGCAGTAAAAATGCCTCATCAGTGCATTCTCTAAAGACCCGGAGACAATATGGGTTTCCCCCTTCACAAGTTCAGCTGTGCAAACCGCCCTAATCTCTCCAGATTCTTTTGGGAGCGACCGGCAGTCCTTAAAAAGCAGCATTGTATCCAGATTATTTGATTGTTTTCAGATGTTGTAGGGTCAATAGGATGGCACAGGACTGTTCAGATTCTTGGGACAAGAGTTGGGCTATATAGCCTATGGGTCCAAATGGGATCCACCAGGACACTGGTAATGGATATACAACTATTGAAATCACCCCTCCAGTGCTAGATTATGAACAATGTGCTCTCTCAACTTCTGCAGCCTTGGAAGATACCACTTCTGAGCCTGACAGAGGGGTGTTGAGAACTCTCACTGCTATGCCTCTACTCCAATTTTTAAAAAGGGGAATGGCTAGAAGTCAAGTGGTGAAAGGTGGCCATATGGAAAAGGGGAGAGAGGGTGGCAGTGAAGGTTTGCGTGTGCCTGTTCCTCGTGCAGACATGAGTAAAGGTGGGGGTTGGGGAAAACGTGGAGGCAGCCGGAGCGTGAAGGGACGGAACAGACCAGCATGCTGGGAATAATGGGTCTGATTCAAGCGTTTCAAACATATAGTACCGTGCCTGTCAAATAGCATGTACAAATAGACTGTGTGTGTGTGTGTGTGTGTGTGTGTGTGTGTGTGTGTGTGTGTGTGTGTGTCTCTGTGGTTTGTGTGTGTGTGTGTGTGTGTGTGTGTGTGTGTGTGTATGTAGGTCTTGCTGTTCCTGAGTGTGTGCATGCGCGATCCTGGAGTAGTGTAGAGGGGAAGCAGCTCCACGTACTGAATGGCGCTTTTGTTCTGGGGCGGCTGTGGCTTTTTTACATGCGGCAAACCCTGCAGATACAACTGCCTCTGCATGAGAGGAGCATTGAAATGAGCTCCCTCCACCCGCCCACCCTTCTCACCTCCACCCGCCCCTTTCTCACCTCCACCCAGTCACCGACTCTCCTCCTCCAACTCGAGAGTCACTTATCCCCTTCAAATGCTCCTCGTGTGTGTGTGTGTGTGTGTGTGTGTGTGTGTGTGTGTGTGTGTGTGTGTGTGTGTGTGTGTGTGTGTGTGTGTGTGTGTGGAGTTGAGGCAGGTACTGAGGCACACTGTGGAGGCTTCTCCGGCTTTGCTGTGCTTCGTCAGTGATGAGCCAGTCTGGAGACCCGGATGTTCCTCCCACTCCTTTTCCTCCTCACCCTCTCTCTTCAGGTCCACATGAGTGAACCTCCCTCACTGCAGAGTGTGTGTATGTGTGTGTGTGTGTTTGTGTGTGAGTTTGTGTGTGTATAAGAGGGTACATTCAGCGCAGTATGCACCTGGGCTGACTAGCCGTCAGAGGAATGCGACAGGTCTGTCTGCCGCCCAGGAAAGCAAGCTGGAATGTGGCCAGGGTTCACGTGTCTTTCTTCTTCCTCTCCGCTTCCAGTTTTCTTTCTCTTCATTGTCTTCCTCTTTCTTTTCTTTCTTATACTTTCTGTCTCTGTTTCTCTCCTTCTCTTTTTTTTCCCCTGTCGATTTTTACATTGCAGTAAAGTAGAAATGTATCCAGCCTAACACTCGGCTCCACGTGGACAATTTGTGGCCATTCAGGTAAAGCCGTCACGTGAAATGTTTCTGAGCTGAGCCTTTAAAGATGACAGTAGCTCCGCCCTTTTAACAAACACAGTGGATGGTTTACGTTAGATTTGTTGTGTACAATTGTCCCAAATGCTGCCTTAACTGTCCCATGAAGTAATAATGTAAGCCTAAATAAAAATGACTTTTGAGACTGTTGAATGACTTTACATTTTAATTACCATAAATATTACTGTAACAAAGGGTAAGAAAATTAAACATACAGCGTTATGTTTTATGGAATACTTTATGTAATACTGCTATTTCTGTAGTATTTATTCTGATGAATACGTCTGGCAAAGGTATTGTAGAATTCTTATATATGATCGCGTCAGATTAAAATACCTTTTACATATGTAGTCCTCATTTGAGTTTTACAATAACAACCGAGTTAAAAGAAATTAATTGGCATGCAATGTGTGGACTCACCCAGGACTGTACATGTGGTGGTATTTTGCGCCACCTTGTGGATGCGTGAATGAAATGCTTGCGTCAGCAAATAATTCTTCAAAAATGGATGAACGAACTGGCTTTTGGAAGTTACTGGAGTTTGTTGTTCTAAAATGTAAGAAGGCTCGGTTGACACCAATAAATATAATATTTTTTTCCTGACTAGAATTTCATGCGTATTTTTGATGAAAAAATATATGTAGCCTACAAATAAGCAAATTTGTACAACTATGTGTAACGCAGGAGTAGGCTGACGGACGAGACACGAGTCCGCTGGTTCACTCACGGTTACGTTTTATTTATAACAGTTATTGCGCAATAGCGCACGAAAAACATACACAACGTGCAGACTTTAGACAACGACGAGCACAAGACACTGCGCGAACGCACATTAAATAGACAGACCACATCAACCCCACGTCAAGACGAGAGCCACATGTGAGACGGATAATTACAAGACACACCCACACCCACGGAGATACACTGACGCAGACGAATAGATGCAGACAACGTTAACACACGCCCCAATGGAAGGGTTCGGGGACCGTAACGTGACACTATGGTAAAGCTACAAATTCCTGTATAATAATAACTGATGGTCTCTTGCAGTATTGATCTTGCTTTGTAAAGAGACATTATGGCAATATAAATGTTTGATAAGGTGGACTTGTCACGGTACGGAGGCCCCCTTCCTCCGACCCCGTCCTCCTCAGCATTATTTCATGACATCTCGCTGTTGTGACGTTATGTTCGTCCCTTAGGTGGGCGTGACCCATTAGGAAACTCGACACCTGAGGGTCGTTTGTCTCTCTCTCTCTCTCTCTCTCTCTCTCTCTCTCTCTCTCTCTCGCCCGCCCGCTGTATTGGTATTGTGGTGGCTTTAATAAACTGATAAAAAGAGCAAATTCTTTACCATTCGGGTAAAACCCTGTGTCTTATTTGTGGAGCTAATGTGGCTGTAATTAAGGAGTTTAATCTAGAACGGCACTTCGAGAAAAACAGCAAGACAAGCTGAAAAACCTGAATGCAGATCAGAAGCTACAGAGAATAGAACAGTTAAAGTGAGCTTTGGGTTTTGGTCCCCGGTGCAATTGAGTTTGATACCCCTGGTCTATAGGTATATGAATTGTCTTTGTACCTGGTAACTGTTGGTTATTTTATCCTTAATTTGGATTATGTCACAGGTTTTGCGTCGGTGCACTTTATCCATTAAGTAGCTACTCCCTTTTCCCTGAGACTGGCGTGATCGTTTCCTCCTTTTTTACATCTCCTCGCCCGTCACAGGACCAAATTGTTACCCCCCTTGACATCTACAATGTTGATATGAAAATGCTTTTTGTAGTACTAGATAATACAAACTGCAACATAACATACATAAAATACTATAGACATCTATGCATTATTAACAACCACGAAGAATAACCCTGGTTGCCAGATAGTTGATGTTAGATCCACTTTATGTGTAGGTTCAATTGGTCACAAGAAACTACTGAATGTATTTACAAAACAAGCACACGTTTATTCTACGTTATTGTCTTAGTGTTGCCATGCCAATGTAGCATGCCAATGACAAGCACTTATAACATTCTTGTTCTAAAAACAATCCAAAGTTTGTTTTTACTGGTTTTAGACCAGTAAATTCAGATCTGCTGTGTGTCTATACACAGCACAGAAAATAGCAGTAATGTTATGAATGTCATGTGGTGTCTTCTGCTCTCTGCTGGTCATTAAATGTAATTTACTGTTAAGAATATCACAAAAATAATAATGATGATGATGATCCTAATAATAATAATAATAATAATACAATAATGAACATCTACTATTATAATTAGAGTATAATTATATATTATATTTATAGTAACTAGTAATTATATATTACATTATAATCAATAGTTACTTTTGCTGTTGGTTGTCACCACCAAACCATCATTATATGAGATAATAATTTCTGTAAATTCATTTATATCAATATCTTGCATATTGAAATTACTATAAGCATACAGGAAAGAAGAATTACTTTCACAAATATAATGAACTATTATTAAATATTGCTCAGTATCATTTTGAAATAGAGAAATTATAATGTAATTTCATATTACTTTCTGGCAAGAAAGGGAATCAAGCATACAAAATATATTTTACTTTGCATTGTCCAAACAAACAGTATTATACAGCTTGTTTCCAACAACAGTTCTTTATGCTTTTCAAGTGTGCTTCCTTTCCCAAGACAAAGATGTCAGTGTTGGGGGACGGTTTGAGCCATGTATATCCATCCTTCCATAACTCCAGCTCTAAATAACATAATATGCTTTTGAATGCACCATTTTGTCTCGGAATGCAAAGGAATGAATAGAAAAATCAATAAAATAGAAAGTCTCTCGTGGCCATGTGGAAAGAAGAACAGAAAAGGTCCTCTTCTCCGTTCTCGAGTTTGTGTGTCTCGTGCCAGTGCAGTGCCGTTTTGTGCCATCTTAGACCCTGTGTGCTGCGATCTGTGTTCACGCGAAGGTGTGAGGCCTGTCGCGGCTGCTTCTTCTCTGATGCCATCGCGCATGCGCACCCCACACACACCCTACCTGTCTTCCTCTGCCCTGGCTGGACCAGCACACGAAACTTCAATTGGCACGTGTCAAAACCGTGTAACATTTAACCCAAAAAAGGCACAAAAACAAAACAAAAAACATACTTCTCACGTTGCAGAAAGAACGTTTGTTAGTACCTAACAAACCTAAAAAACATTTTTTTGCTTTTTCAGGTAAAATGTACATATTCATTTTAATTATTCCATTTAAAGCCAGTATAACGTCTTTAACATGTTGGCTGTTCACGCTCTTTGTTGTTAAATCTGGCTGCTGCTAGTGTGCGATTTATCTGGTAACGTTGTGTGAAAACCACAAGGTGGCGCCATTGGCATTTTATAGTAAACGCATGACGGAAAGTAGGAAGAACCCCCAGTTCACGCAGAAGAGCAAGAGATTTAAAAAGTTACAAATTCACTATCACTTGTTAATGATGTTAAGGCATGTTAAGCGTACATATACGATGGGGGAAAAGCAGACTAGTATATGGTACATTAATAATGAATGGGCAATTTCCAGTTTCCACAAACCTAGATTAATGTTAAACCCAGGATAAAAATTATTTCCAGTGGTGATTCGCCACTAGCACATGAATTTAGTGTAAGACTTATCTTAATCCATGTTCGTCCCAAATAATGTATCCACCTTTCTCTTCGTAGCCCCAATTAAACATGCATTTTAATAGCTTTTAGTTCATTTGGGCTGTTTATAATCGTTTAGTAAGATGGAAATCCACCTTGTTCTTTTACAGTGTATTTAATGTTTAGCCTATTTCCCAAGAACGCCTAGGTAGAATGTGGGCTGCTGTCATACAAACACTCAGTCTGCCTCTATCCAAAAACATGAAAGGTGATCAACCAGAAGACAGATGCCGTTGACCCCCTGAGCCCTCATTATAACCGTGCGGGGAGCTGCACAGTGCCACGCGCCGCCTGCTCTGAAATCCCTGCTTCACCCAGAGCAGTGCAGAAGAAAGGCGCGCGCCACAGAGAAGAGTTCCTCTTCTGATAAACACATATCCGCACATCCCACCGGACCCCGCGTCTGAACCGCGCAGTTAAACGCGCCCTTGTCTGGGTACGGGACTACAAGGAAGCCAGTGCGCGCGGTTCATGTTTTGTCCCTAGGTTGTTCGTTTGAGTGCATAAGAGATTTTAGCGAGCTTCCTGTACCTTCCTGTTTTCATTAAAAGAATCTCCAGACGCAACGCTCGGCTTCACAGAAGGCGCACATAATATCGGAGGGGATGAAAACGCAAGGATGTGTAAAGCTACATATACATATGGCACCCGATATTGTTCCCTTTCAGGTATTCTTTTGGGTGTTTTCATTTTGGGTTTGATTCTGCCAAGCTGTTACACACAAAGGAGCCTGCCTCGACGAAGAAATTCAAAGGCCCTGCATCCCACACAGACAGACCGTGTTTCTGAGATATGGAGCTAGTGCTTCCCCAAGACTCTCTTTATCAGGGATGAATTGTAATCCCTTTTCCCACTTTATCCACTTTAAATAAAATATAAATTCTAAATCCATCTTTAAGCATACCACTAGATACAGTGGACAATCTCACTTTAATTAAATAAGGTAATTTTTTGTTGTTGTAAACTAATAGTGTATAAAAAGCTGCATCATCAATGGAGATAGTCTGGGGTACATTAATGACTGTATTGATAATGCATTTGAACTTGAATTTTAAAATAGCCCCACCTGACATATAGGTGTTACTGAGGACGATAGCCATGGGTATCGCTGACCGTTGACCTTCCTATCAGTGCTTCTGTGGTGCTGTGACCACGACTCGCAGGCCGCGTCAGAGGCTGCAGGCATGCACTGCTTTCTCTCAGCCGTGAGTCCTTGCATCCTGACAGGCCTTTGTATTTATTACCTACAAATAGAACTTTGTGCTCTTCCGAATGGAAGGACCATGCGGCTCAGTGTGATGACAGCCGGGCAGCAAGAGACTCTTTCTGAAGCCGGGAGTCGTTATTAAGGGAGCCGGCTGTGGTGGGCTTTCATTTCCTGGTGTTTGGTGGGGGGGCTGCACAGGCCTGAGATGGGAATCTCTAAAGCAGAGGCACAGCACATGGCCGAGCCTGTGACCACCCCGCACGGACACCTCCTGTGACCACCCCGCACGGACACCTCCTGTGACCACCCCGCACGGACACCTCCTGTGACCACTCCGCACGGACACCTCCTGTGACCACCCTGCACGGACACCTCCTGTGACCACCCTGCACGGACACCTCCTGTGACCACCCTGCACGGACACCTCCTGTGACCACCCCGCACGGACACCTCCTGTGACCACCCCGCACGGACACCTCCTGTGACCACCCCGCACGGACACCTCCTGCTTCCCACATGGAGGCACGTTATGCACAATTCCAGAGAAAATGTACACTGAGGAGAAATGGCACAGTGCATGTATTATGTCTGAATATGGTATTAGAATCCATAAAAAGGACATAGCTGTGATATCGCTGACGCAGCAGTCTGACTGTGTTCAGAGCCCAACATACACCCTGCAGGATTACACACACGCACACGTAGCCATGTGAGGCTGTGAATAAAACACTCTGCATGTCGTTTTCTAGGTCAGCTACGCACCTTCTAGTCACAGTACTGCCACTTCTCTCCATCACCAGCTGACCTGATTTGGGGAGTAGGACGGGAGCATTCCAGGGGAATACACACACACACACACACACACACACACACACACACACACACACACACACACACACACACACACAAATGATCCCCACCCCACCCACACACACACACACACACACACACACACACACACACACACACACACACACACACACACACACACACACACACACATACACACACACACACACACACATGCTGACCAGATGCACAGTCCCCCACTTGATTATAACCATGAAAATAATTAAGATTCTTCTACCCAATATATTGATTAATCTACTGCAAATGCATGATTGGACAGATTTACTCCAGAAGACATTCTGTGGAAAAGAGATAATGTGAATATCTTTGCAGATAATAATGAATTGGTTGCAGAGAGAAATCGTCATTTTTCTAATGTGGATATTTTCTTTTTTTGTTATGAATTAAATGGGATAAAGCTGATTTTTCAGCTTATAGTTCAAATACTTTGTTCATCTTGTAGTTCATATACTTCATGCTGTTTCATTTCATTTTTCCTTCTTTGGCTATTTTGCTATTTTGTCAAATCCATTTTTATGAAAAATGAAATTCTCTGCTTAGTATGGCCTACAGTGATAAACAATTCCCAAACTATTTCTTACAAAATCTCTTTAAAAAATCTTTAATAATAATAAAAAATACTCCAGCCAGAGCGAGTATTAGTTATTTTTTTATATATCTTAATGTTGCAGTTCTTAAAATATCCACTGGATGGCACTGTATGGCTGCTCTTCTCCTCTACGCTTCCCCATCTAATTAGAGACGTGTCCAGGGCTTCCTCCAACACTATCCTATAAATGTCAACACCGATACAGCAGGGGACAGCCCGCCTACATGTAACAAACACAGATGCCATGAAAGTCCACTCTGTGTGTCAAATCAATCGCACACTGGACCTTTCAGAGTTTCACACATTGGATAAGAATTCTGCCTCCTCCTGCACACATTACACACCAAAACAACAACATGCAGATGAATATTCAAAGACATATGGACATTCTGTCTCTTTTACAGCCTAAAACTTGATGGTCCAAAAATGGTCCAAAAAAAATCTGCATAGCTGCTAATTTCTGGGAGAGCGGTTATAAAGCCTGTCCGGCACAAATGTCCTGCGCAAATCTATTTCTGCGAGTCTATTCATAGTGATCAGGGTTCCCCTTTGCCCCCCCCCCCCCCCCCCCCGGTCAGCACGCACTGTCCTGTCCTTTCTATTCTGTCTCCTCTCTGTCCCATTATCAAAGCTCGAACCTCCAGCCCTTTTCCGCTCCTGTCCAATCGGTCTGCCGGAGCAGGTGGACGTGAGATAACTCGCGCCACGCTTTGTTTTCGCCCTGACACCGTCATTAATCATCCCCCGAGCCGCACTTCAACTTATAATAATAAGGACTGGCTGGTGCGTGGGGGCTGACGCCCAATTGCCTTTCTTCACGACGCTTCCAAATTGGAGGTGAACGGCCATAGCCAGACACTGGCCCCTCGTCCCCCGACTGTCTCATCATTTAGGTATTTATCCATCTCAGTCCTGCCCGCCGCACTCGCTCTTCCCTCCCGGGAGGCAGCCGGTCGTGTGGAGGGGGAGGATCAGGTTTGC
This sequence comes from Brachyhypopomus gauderio, assembly GCF_052324685.1. Taxonomy (NCBI): domain Eukaryota; kingdom Metazoa; phylum Chordata; class Actinopteri; order Gymnotiformes; family Hypopomidae; genus Brachyhypopomus; species Brachyhypopomus gauderio. Next base: position 6,141,851 of record NC_135227.1, on the reverse strand, counting down.
TGCTCTGGGTTTTTGGCTTTGATTGTGTGCCTATAAGTTTGGGATTAGAGGCAAATTTCCCACAGGGCAGTGCGGGATTTGCTGCCGTTTAACTGTTTAACCTGGCTTACTGTTGTGTGGCGGATGGGTGGGGGGAGCGCCGGTCAACGGGCCCCGGAGACCAGGCCAGGCTAAGCCCGAGCCGGCCCGGTGTCGATAAGAGCCAGCAGTCTGAGCCATCAGATCCCTGCTGCTGAGATCACCCCTCACACCCTCCGGTGTGTCTCTCTCTCTCTCTGTGTGTGTGTGTGTTTAGAGTTTTTTGTGTATCTACAAACAGTACCTCTCCCTTGAGACCTGTGTGATGAAGTCATATCTTAACACTACATTGGAAGTGCAGAATTTTTCAGAGTACTAAAATAGATCAAACACACAACATTCAAGCCTTTTTTTTTTTTTACAGTACATCGAACATATGCGCAGTGCGTGCATGAGCGCAGACGCTACATCACTTCATACCGCACGGTAAACTGACGGTAACACCTGTGTATGTGTGTGCGTGTGTGTTTTTTTCATGTACCGTATAGGTGATTTTCAGTCTCGTGGCGAGGAGTTTCACGGCAGCAGACTGGGTGGTGGAACTTCGCCGGAGACAATAATCAGCCTTCATTAGCCAGGCTAAGGGTGATGAACTTGACGAGACGCCCATGTTCGAAAGCTGCTTAGCGGCGAGGAGGCGGGCTCGGCACCCTTTGTTAGCAGCTCGGTGGAAGGAGCGCGGCTTCAGGAACAGCGGGAGGATCCCTGTCCTGTCAAACACAATCGGAGCGGATTAAGGAGATCTGAGGGGAAGTGAACAGCCTGCGGTCTGAAGGTGTGCTTTGAGCCCGCTACCCCCCCCCCCCCCCCCACAACAGCCGTGGGCCCAAGGTGTGCTTCTGGAGAGTGACCTGGGCTATTGATCAGGGCCGGCCGCCCCTCCCCGCTCTCCCCTGCCAGTGCGCAGGTACCCGACGTGTCTGCTCAGGAAGCCGAAGGGGCAGCAGGCAGGGGTTTAAGAACAGCTGCCGGACGGGGACGGCATGGGCTGGGGGTGTTTAACATCAGCAACCTCCCAACTGTATTACTTTGTCATTTGGATCTGGTGTCGTAGTTCTGTTACTTTATAAAATACCACCGGATAGGCAACGAAGTCCGGCAGATGTTGGACCGTACAGGTGTTGGACCGTACAGGTGTTGGACCGTACAGCGGCAGATGTTGCAGTCTTCTCCAGTGAGGCAGCTTGCGGAAACTGATGCGGTCAGCAGAATCAGCCTCAGCTGCTTGTCACACAACTGGCAGGAGGGGCTGGTTGGACCAGAGCATCACCACGGCTCACCAGAGCATCACCACGGCTCACCAGAGCATCACCACGGCTCACTAGAGCATCACCACGAATCACCAGAGCATCACCACGGCTCACCAGAGCATCACCACGGCTCACTAGAGCATCACCTTGACTCACCAGAGCATCACCACGGTTCACCAGAGCATCACCACGGCTCCCCTGCCAGGGCTGGTGTGTCACTCTCGCCCGCCCGCCAGCCCGCCCGCCGGCCCACCGTGAGATGAGCGCCTCCATCTCCTTCAGCACTGGCAAAATATATGGCAAAACAGTATTGATCTTTAATTAAAGAAGCTCTTAACCTCAGCTGAGAGGAAGACCCCCAGGCTAGAGAGTTAATTCATGTACTAGAAGTCATAATATTTGTGCTCTGCATGAGGAGGTACATAAAAAGTTATCTATTGTCTGGGCAGTTTATCAGCACAACGATGTCTGAATGTTCCTTGCCACGCACGGGCCTCACGCGCGCTCGTAATTCAATGTTATGGGTCAATTTGCAACAGGGGCAGCGGTGTCGGTTTTCAGACGTTCTCGGATGGTAGACTATCTCGCACGTCCTGGCCAACATCTCCGGGCCTGTGGGGCCTTTTACTCGAGCCAGAAGAAGCGAGCGGCGCCTTCCCAAACGGCTGCGGCCGACTGCTGTCTGCCCCACCTCGCTACCGCAGATCAGAGCAGGTGCTGTACCAGCCCGGCCCACTTCGCAACCTGAGCATCCGCACACAACAAAATACCGAATCTTTATAGAGCTCCTTCCTCTAGGGAGACTGGGAGACAGATAGAGAGGGAGGGATAGAGAGGGAGAGAGAGAGAGAGAGAGAGAGAGAGAGAGAGAGAGAGAGAGGGAGGGGAGGGAGAGGACTTCTAGACACTGTGATATCACCTTTTATAGGTTTATTGATTTCTTCTCAGGATGCAACTATTAACATTGCGTTGTGTTCCCGGGGAGCTGCCTGCAGGTAGCTGGGCTCAGAGCCCGTCTCCTCTCCAGGGGGAGCAGGGGCTCGCAGGCGGCATGCTTTTATAATTAAGGTCAGCTGGGATGCATTAAAGCATTTGGAGGTGTTAAAATCTGGCCTCCTCAGAGAGCATGTTGGCATCACTCGCAGTCGTAAATTAGCCATAGACTCCCACCGCTTAGATCAGGGTGGGATTGGGAAGGGGAGCAGGGGGAAGGGGGCGTGGCCACAGCATGGACATGGAGAGCAGGGGGGCGTGGCAACCGCATGGACATGGAGCAGGGGGGCGTGGCCACAGCATGGACTTGGAGCATGGGCAGAGGCACTGATGTCTTTTTTTTTTTCGTCCTCACCATAGCAAGCTGAAAGAGTCAGCACTGAGGCACTGTGGGGCGACAGCTAATGTGTGTATGCCCTTTACAGGCCGCCATATTTAGCTTGTGTTTCTGGATCTAATGAACAGTTTCCTGTTAAGAAAGAAATCTGCTCACTGCTTCAGAATTTCCATAAAGAGCTGGTGCTGTATCAAAAAAAGAGCTTATATTTTGCTGATCTGTGCAAGCAGGTATCTACACAAACAGACTTACAAAGGTCAACTAGGGGACATTTTACATATTTACATATTGATTAATAAAAAAAAAAAGTCACTTCAAAAAGTCATGTTGAGTTTGTTCTGGTGTCAGTTTGAGCTTCAAAAAGCAGAAAGTAGGAGATGAGAAAGGGCATATAAATAATGGTTAGGTAAGCCTGCAAATCCACACACACACACACACACACACACACACACACACACACACACACACACACACACACACACACACACACACACACAGACAAAGAGTGCAAAGGTGAGAGCACACTTTCAGCTGACAATGTCCCCAGTGAAGCATGCCGAGCCCCTGCTGCCTGCGGAAGCGAGAGACAGCCGTGGAGAGGCAACACGCCAGTGGAGCTACACAAACAACCACCTGTCAAGAGGCATTCAGTGGACAGGTCAGCTGAGGTCCACCTGACCAGAGCTGCAGAGCCAGCAGGGCCCAGAGACACTTTAAGAATCACATTGTATTAGACTTTTTCGTTACAAAGGAATCAGTCGCACCCAGAACTCTGTAGATCGGCGAGCACTGTACATATTTGTAAACTGACCATTGTGACAGAAATTACAGAAATGACTGAACAATGGCGAACTGAGCACATGTGATTATAACAATCATGGAAAATGATGCAAGCTTTAGGACAACAGTGATTAGACCACTAAAATATAACTGAAGATTTGGAAGTGTTACTCTACTACTGTTTTTTTTTTTCAAAGAGTTACATTAAAATAATTTCTATATGTCCAGTAAAACAAACACTGATTTGCCGTATGAGTGCTGAGTCAGTGGCACCTGTTCTAAACTCTCGCTGGAGGAGTGTGACAGTTCGCCCGCACTGACACAGCACAGTGACCCAGAGGGCAAAGCTCTGTCAGGGTGCTCGAGGGCCGAAGCAAACGCATACGCTGTTCCTTCAGCAAACACCATCCTGCTCTTGACCTCAATGAGACTTGTGCTGTGAGTGGAAAACAAAGTTTGGTGTGTGGTTACCTGAAACAATTTTGTTTACCTACATCTACCTGGAGGCGAAGGGGAGCTTTGTTTGTAAAGTTTTCTTTTGAAGGCCCAGAGGAGTCACCTTTCTCCCTAGAGTTGATTTAGTGGAGGGACGAAATCCCTTTATGTACATAAGGCAGCGTAACATCCTTCTGCACCTCCCTTTAACCTGTCAAATCTCACTGATGGTAAATAATGGGAACCTACCCAGCTTTGAATAACCCATGTGAGCTAGAATGCACTGATGATGTTTGTTTAGGTCCTGCTTGTGAAGAGTCCTTGTTCAAGCACAGCCCATTGTATACAGTGTTTCAGTGGAATTGATTCACCCCATGAGATATTTATCAATTCCTCAATCTGAAATACAATATTAGCGCAGCGGTGTTTGAAAACAATGCCTGGCCTATTTCAGCATGGGTCACTCTGCACACACAGTTTTAACACGGCACGCCCCGGTTTTGCCAGATGCAACCACTTGTACAAGCATTTAAGAGGAAAGCAGTGAAATCTGTAGAACACTGCAAAAATGTCAGTCAAAAAAGATGGTAATGGTCTTAGTGTTCCAGCAGCTGGTCACACCTGTTTTTTAACACCAGTATTTATTTGGCCATTATGTTAAATTGTCCCCATAAAGCTCCACGTGGCAGCACCATCCCTCCTGCCTCCCTCTGAAGAAGGTAAGTGGACCAGAGGGGGCTTGTCTGTTCAGCAGTCCCAATATGCCTGCTTTACTTTACTTTACCAATCATCCTTTCCTCTCTGGGGCCGTGGAGCTGTGTTGCACACGATGTCTTCACGTCAGGCGTGAGCAGAGCCAAAGTCAGGAATGTGGGGTAGCATTAGATGTCCCCATTAAACAGGGCCTTACCATGTGATAATGTCCCCACACACACACATACACACACACACAGACACACACACAGACACACACACACACACACACAGACACACAGACACACACACACACATACACACAGACAGACACACAGACACACAGACACACACACACACACACACACACACACACACACACACACACAAACACACACACACACACACACACACACACACACACACACACACACACACACACAGACACACACACAGACACACAGACACACAGACACACACACACACACACACACACACAGACACACACACACACACACACACACACACACAGACACACACACACAGACACACACACAGACACACAGACACACAGACACACACACACACACACACACACACACACACACACACACACACACACAGACACACACACACACACACAGACACACACACAGACACACACACAGACACACACACACACACACACACACACACACACACACACACACATGCGTGTGTGCCACACCCTGTGCATGCCCCATTTGCTCCATACACCTAGAATCTGATAGAGTGTCCTGCCACGTTTTGTAAGAAGCACCTGTAAACATTTGCAAGCGAAAGCAAGTCTGAGAAACTGAGTCCAGGCTCCAGACCACAGCCAGGCTGAGTGAGGCTTAACACACACTGCAGTGATCTGGTCCGGGTCCTCAGGGCCCTCAGTAATCCGGCCGAGCAGAAGAGGCTAAAGACCCTGAGTGAGGGGGCCAGTCCTGCTCAGACCACCTCTATTCAGCAGCCCCTAGGCCCCCCCAGGCCCCTGCCGGTAAGTGGCAGCTGTAAAATCCCAGCAGAGGGGATCATGAGCACACATGAGCCGCCCTGCTGCGGGAGGTGGTGTGGCGGAGAGCCCTGCACGCAGGACAGCGCCTCTAGGTGGCGCTCTATTCATGGATTCAGAGGCTCAGAACTCAGGCCAAAGAGTCACAAGATGCACAGGAATGTATATGTAGCTGTGTGATAAGAGTTATTACCAAAAGAAGGTCACTGTCACACGAAAGATGCGTGAATGATATGCTTTACCTTCTTTGGTGTTGCAAACCTCAAATGGACGTCTGTACTCTGTTCGCTTTGATGAAAGTGCTCAAGACTGTAACTGCAAATCTGATAAAATAAGTTTAAATCTATCTTATAGTTCAAAGAACATTGTTAATCATGCAACTTTATGTTTTTTACACTTTTATTCCTTATTATTGCTCCTCCTTAATTCGTTGAGCATTATCTTATTTCTGGAAACTGCAAACTTGAATGCTTTCTGAAGACTTGACGACAGGCCATTTTTACCACAATTTACACCCACACAATTACAGAGCTCCAGTGCAGATATAGTGTCAGCCATCCCTATTTAACAGTGCTGGCCTTTGCCCTGGGAGACACATGCAGAACGCGTGTGTTTCCTGATTAACGGAGAGGAGAGCTGCAGATCACAGGCCTGCCAGCCAAGGCCCAGAGACACTTTATGCAAATGAACTGCAAAACATGGCCAATTAGAAGTGTGTTCTAGAATGGCTTTCTCCTATTTCCCCCAATCGGAATAATAACATAGCATGATATACAGTGGCTCAGTGGCAAATTAATATGATGCTGGGTCTTTGCTAACATTCATCGGGCCAGTAACCAGAATATGGACTTCAATACAATTGAAAAAAGAAAAATAAATTCTACAATAGAAATACCAGATAGAATCTGACAAATTTCCCTTAAAAAAGTTTGCTTTTTCATCGAAAAACATATCTGGAATTAAAATAAATTAAAATATAGTGGTCATGCAGTCCAAGCTACAAAATGCAAAGAAATTGTGATAGAGCTATTAACAGTGTAAAGGTGCACAAGGCACAAGAAAATGGCCTCAAACCAAAAAGCTGCAAAAGATACTGATAAATCCTTGAGCACAACTTGTGTGATTAGGAGCAGAGAAATTAGACCTATACGTTTCAGACACAGTAAAGTGGTGAACATTCCATCACTGAATACACTTTTATTTCTAAGTAGAGGAAAACAGTTGGGAATTAGGCATTTGTAAGAAGGTCCTTTTAAAAACTGATCTTGCTGTGATACGCTGTCTTAATTTGCCTTTCTGGGGGCCAGTGGTGGTGGAGAAACAGCTTGCCGTTGTATAGCGGTGAAGGAGGGTCCTGATTCTATGGGCTAGAATACACTGTGGAAGTTGCAAAGGGCAGAGTCTCTAGGAAATCTACACTTTCTTTGAAAAAATGTCACAGGAGAGATAGGAGATTGGCACCACAAAAGAGCTAAAATAGCACAGGCTGCTACGCATTGTCAAATGAGATTTGGACTTAGATGCTGACTTTTGTTCTGCGGAGTGTCGGGCTCTGAAAGGGAGACGGGAGGTGGACAAACTGGGTTGATTTTCCCTCTCCCTTTTCCTTGTTGTGTGCCGTACACACAGCCCAGTAATGTATGCACAGATGACTGATTTGTAATGTCACAATTATTCGTTGTCTGCCAGTGGGTTTCCTAGAGTCCCACTTGGCGAGGTTTAATTGACCTGGTCCTGGCCCAAACGATCTGAAAGACGTCCGCAGTAAAGGGGTGAGATGTTCTTCAAAGGTGTACAGCTTGGTCTGGAGATTAGAGCTCTTCTGCTACGGCTTCTCCATTCCCATGGTTCCAAAATGCAGCCACATTCAGCAGATCCCCATTGACCCTCAGCAACATAACAAAAGGCTCATATATTTGATACAGGTTTTCCCTTGGCCCACATAATAGGATTAGGAATAATTTCTACAAATTTACAAAAACAAATCACATGGCCAGGCTTAGAAATTGCTAATAATTTCTCCATAGCTGGTAGATCAAAGGCAAGCTTGGAGCACAGATCCAGGCAGTGGTGTGACCTCGGTCAAGCACTTTTAATGAAAGGGTTAATCTTCTCAAAGGTGACTATTCAGGAGCAGGTGGTGTGACCAAATGAAGAAAGTGGAGAAGAAACCGTGGGAGGGTGCTTGGGCGACGGTGTTTTGGAACTGGAGAGAAAAAGCCCGATTCTGCACTTCTCCTGTTCAGACTACGACTGCCCTCTCTCCAGCAAAATGCATTAGGCCTCAGCGAGAAGGGTGTGTGTGACAGGGACAGTGGGAGGAAATAGAAAACTATTTTGTGGACTTTAACACTGGGTCTCGGCCTTAGCTCAGAGGGCACACTCACACCTGTGCCAGGTTCAAATCCGAACACTGCCCCTGCGCTGTGGACGGGAGGGGAGTTGATACATGAGAGAAACACAAAGTATTTTCCTTCCTCTCACCCACAGGATCTCAGTCCAGCGTTCATGCTGTGAGTTTGCAGATGAAACTTTGCTGGTGAGTTTTAGCTGTGCTACGGTAAGCACACATGCCTGCATGGTACTAATGGGGCTTGAACACCTTCCAATACTGGCAGGAGTGGGGAAAGGGAAGAGATGGCTTCATACGGTAAATGCATTAGCCTTGCCTGGATAAGTAGGTTTGGAAGTCTAATCATGGCTGTGTGAAAATGGGCCATTCAGTAATTAAGAATAAATGAAATTGCTTATCAATTAGTGAGTTAGTGCGTACAGCATTTGGCTGTGTTCGCAGGGATTACTCAGGGAACTATTGACATTACATTGCTCCATAATTATCATTCATAAGTTTTATGGTAATTGGTGGATTTTTCACAGAGGAATTACATTGTCTTGGAAATTCCAATCAATATCAACACACTCAAATATAAACATTAATTAATTTCAGAGGGAAGGGGGAGGGGAGATGGATCAACTGTGTCACACCAGAAAAACACAGAAACAGTGGTGGTAAACAACATTAATGTTTTTCTTCTCTTAATGAACTGAGGCAGTAATGAGAGAATATCCATCAGGTTCATAATAAGGCTCAGATATGCAATAATGCAGCTGACATGATGGGTGTCTCACAGAGGAGGTAAAAAGACCAACAAATGTCCAACCCTGACAACACATCATAAGAATGAGATTCACCATTATCACTTTAATAAAAAAGGGCTGTGAAACAATTCAGCATATCAGTACAAGTCTGGACTGTAATCTGTTTAAATATACAAGTGTTGTGGTTATCATTACAGTGGGTACCTTATCCTTTATAAGGTAATGTGAGAGGGAGATTTTTGTATATTGTAAGTAGCTTTGTAAATTTAAAGTACATTTTTTGCAAGTACCTTCTAATATGGTATGATACAAAAAATAATTACTTAATATACTAATAGATTCAAAACAGACTGTTCTGAACTGTGTGTAAGGCACAGTGAAAGCCAAGTCCAACTGTAATACTGAGTTTATGCTCTTTAAGACTGACCTTTGTGCTCGGTCCAATTCTGTACTGGAGGGTCATTCCCTCACCCTATTTTCCCACAATGCAACAGGCAGGAGCGATGCAGCACAGGCAGGGTGTATTGGAGTGAGACTTAATGAGGTAATTAGTCAAAGGCTAGGCTGACCCTGGGAGGCTAATACCTGTGAACCTTTTACCCCCTCCTCGGCTCCTGACACATGTCTCCAGAGATGCCAGAGGAAGCCGGGCCAGAAAGGCCATTCCCGCCAAACACCCAGGGCTGAGCCACCAATTTTCGCAACCTTTATATGCACGTGTGACATCCTGATCACGGGCAGTGAGCGCTGGACAATCACCCTCTTGGCATTCAATAACTCCCTACTGCTCTGTAGTGGCCAACTGGTCATTAGTAACACTGCACCTCAAGGCTTCAACAATCAGCCAAATGTTGCATTCTGTTAACCCTTGGGAGCCTCTTCAGGTCTGAGAGCCACGAACAGCCAGGACAAAGGCAAAACAGACTGATGGTTTTTTTTAAATCCCTGTCTGGTTTTCATCACAGCGGCTGTGACTGGCTGCTTCATTAATCATAGGCTCTGCTGCCTGCAGTACAGAAGTAACTGCATTTGGCTCAATTAAGACGTGCAGAGACAATAGAAAATGTGGGAGCTGGGCAGGCGGAGAGGGAGAAGCCCTCGTCTCCCTGTCATTACGGAGAGAAAAGGAAAAATTAACCCTAACCGCTTCCCTGCTCTCCGCCATTGATCCGAGGCTTTTGTGATGTCCCCAGAGCGTGGCAGACAATTACAGATATTATTACATCTGCATTGATTTTTTTTTTTTTTTTAAGGAGAGCCCAACGTCTCAAAGCAATTAAAAAAAATTACAGTTCGGAAGTAGGCCAATTAAAATGCCCATGGGTCCTGCAGGGAGATGCTCGCCTCGACTGTCAGAATGTCACAGTGTTCTCACTTGACAGTTTTTAGACCAGCCGGGGCAGACACACGTATGCACACATGGGTGCGCGCACGTGTGCATGCGCGCACACACACACACACACACACACACACACACACACACACACACACACACACACACACACACACACACACACACACACACACACACACACACACTCTCTCTCTCTCTCTCTCTCTCTCTCTTTCTCCCTCTCTCTCACACACACACAATGTGCAGCTGAAGTTTATTAGGTATGGAGTGGGTAAGCAATAGAGAGCTAGCCCTCATTTGCAGGCAGGACTAGACTGGCCTCTTCCACTAAGGTGGGCAGGACACGGCTGAGGCACACAGGCACACAGACAGCTCTGTGGAAAATTCCACTCACACAGCACACCTTTAACAAATCGACCAATTATAGCACAATCCGTAAATTACAGCACACTTTTAAATTTGGTGCATGGTGACCATTTATTGTACTGCTGTTGAAAAGGGGTTTAAAAATAGCAGCAGACCTCTGCTTATAGCATACTTACTTTGTCTTTTGACCTTTGCAGCACACATGCAGACAGCTTCTTTCGGCAAGCAGCAAAGCTCAGAAAGGTTCGGCAATAGCTGTTTATTGTACATCAGTTAACTCATGTCCACTTTTAATATTTCACCTTCAGCGGATTCTTTCAACTGAATAAAAAATGCTACTGTTTGTGAATAGACCAAGAATATTTGCTCACTGCGAAGTGCTGTGGTAATACACTAGGGTACCTAAATATAAACATGCATTCACCTACCTATGCATGCAGACCTTCAGCCACACACACACACACACACACATACACACACACACACACGCGCACACACACACACATGCACACACACGCCACTTTCCTCTGCTGCAATCTCTTTCCTGCACTCAGACCCCAGTCCTGTTTCCTCTTGGGACCAGTGGCCTCTCGGCTGGTCACTCTCCCAGCCTTCCTGGTTCCAGTGAAGAAGAGGAAGGGAATACTAATTGTCACAGTGAAATGGCGTCGGAACAGGAGCAGATAAGGAATGAATGTTATATTGCTGAGGCCGGTGTCCATTAGTTATGCAGATCTGGTGCAGGGCCCTTGTTTCCTACGGGGCCTATCAGCTACAGACAGGAACACACAACCACAGCTTCATTGTGAACAACAGCACACGCACGTGGAGACTGCAGTTCTGGTGAATGGTCTCCCTTTGTTTTTATCCCCTGTTGATACGTTTCAATTCCACTTTGTGTATTTTCATCCTGCCACCCCCCAGATCCTCAAGTTATATCCCAGTTGCATCATTAAAATACAGACACAGTGAAACACAAGTAGAGAATGCCTTACAGGGCCACCCCGCCTAGCCCGGTGAATACAGATGGTGAGCAAATACACGCGTGAAAATCTGTTTATTATGCTACAGTGTTAGGTATGCAAGGAAAGAGGCCGTGCTTCCTTAATCCATAAAGCATTCAAATAAGTTTATGTTTTGCCTGGATTACACACGTGCAGAAGAGAAGTTTCAAAAAGCACGCAAACACAAACACAGGGCCAAGTGAGAGCTTATGCTGGGTGCATTTTATTAACTCAAATAGCTGAAAAGGTTCTATTTATCTGTTGGTGCCTGTTTGTGTGCTATTGATCTGTGTGCGTGCTGATGAATGGGGAGAGCCATGCCTCCTCCTGGATTACAGTGCTACAGGGTTTCAGAGGAGACAGAACAGCATTATCCATGAAATTCACCAAGAGCCAATGACAACCTCCGGGAAAGGGAAAAAAAACTTGATTTCACAACAACAGGAACGCAATGCGATGCATGATTTTAAAAGGACCACATTCCGAATGTCATCGAAGGGATTTTGCTTCAGAGGTCATCTTTTGCAGACCTGATTATCTTTTTTGAACTCCCAAGTATTCAGAGAGGTGTTGTGACTTTTGTGTTTTACCACTTAATGTTCAAATTTTCAATTGGCATTATCTGCAGGGACGCTGTTGTGTGACCTTTGCTGTGAACTTGAACCTGATGACTTGTTTGCTTCTTAAAGACAAACTAGAGCCTACAAAAATCTGCTTTATTGCACACGCACACCTTTCAGAGCAAAACTCAGACCACACTGAGCATGTGATACATTGCTAGCCTTAAAAAAAGAAAAACCGAAAGAAAAAACCCCCCAAGAAATAACAAGGCAGCCGCAGACAAAAATTAAGCGGAGTTCGTTGTCAGCTCAGATTTGAAAACGTCCGACTGATCGGCACGCAAAACACGCGGACCTATGAGAGCCGGAGGAGCCACGGCGGACTGCACACGGGTCAGCGAGTGGTGGAAGGAGGCGTCTCGGAACAAGGAGGACGTGGGAGATTGTTATGCAAATCGTTTACTCACGGACACACCATGCCACATGCATTAAGAAGACTGTTGCATCAAGATGCAGTGCCAGGGGGCCTCCATTTTCCCCAGCTCCAAGGGACTTTGTGTGCTCTCTAAATCCCATGAGAAGAGAGTTGCACGGGTAGGGATTGAACTGCTAACTTGAGTTATGGAATCAGTAGTCTGATTGGAGGGGAATGGTCAAACAAATTGCTGAGCCGTTCGGTCAGGATGCACAATAAACAAGGGACATAGAGTATTAACCATAATGAAATAAAAAAAGCCTTCCTGCTACTGGCACACACAGGGACAGACAGGACGCCTGAGCAGGAGGAATTTGGTGGAAGTGCTTGTTTTGCTGTGGACGCTGCAGCATTGACACATCACCAATCAGGTCACGCTCTTAATGCAGTTAGGGTCAGTATCATTAAAAATGAACAGTTCACAGGAAGTGAGGCACTACCCTTTCCTTGAAACTTTGCCCTTTTCCTGAAAGTTCAGGATAACAATCAGAGTCGCGGTGGGGTCCTTAGAGCAGCGTGTCTTACAATGCACGCAATGGAACATGTACAATAAATTACATGTTCATCTTGTAACAGCAGGATGGATTTTTGAGAAACATAACTGTCCTACATTCTAAAAACTCAAACTCACCACATTCTGGTAAGGGCTGGGTTGGCTGTTTACAGTGGTGCAGACAGTTCTGGTGCTGTGAGATCTTGTGTGTGGGTTTTTCACACACTCAGGTGTACTTCCTGTACGTTGCATGTCCGCTCCTGTCTCAGTGAAGGACATCAACTGTCAGATGACTGGGAACACAAAACATTTCAAAGATGCTTTGATTACCCCTCATGCCATTTACCAGAATAACAGGCAGGGTATACACTTTGATGATAACAAAGCTTTTTTTCTGGCATAACATTAATAGCTAACTGAAATTCCCAATATTGTTCTGTATTTGATTATATCGTTACTTTTTATTTTGTTTTATTTCATTATTTTATGCTTTGGAGTAACCAGCAGACAACAGCAGTTGAGATTTGTGTTGTGATCAGAAATGATTAAATTAATACCACAGGAGGTACGTGCCCTACCAAAAATGACATCTCTCCATAGACCTGTGGGACATGACATGCATGTGATGAGGTGGCTGAAGTCAAGGGAATTACGCCGGATTCGGCAGGTCACTCAGCTTTCTCCTACGACGGCTCTCCCTCCCGCAAACCCTCAGAGGCATGAAGGCATGTTCAAACTCGCCAGCTTCTAGCCTCCCACTCGAAAGTGCTCTCATTCCATATCCAGTCAGGAGGACGTCTTCTGGCTTGTCACTATCCAAATGTAGCTTAGAGCTTTTAGAGGATCTTGTACGCACCCCAGTCTGCCTGGGTGCTACATACAGGTCATTTACATTTATCTCCCTTGTTTCCACTTTTCTGCCTCATTTCTCAGAGCCTATCATTTATTTCAGATTGAAGGTAAGATGAAGGCAAAGGTGCTTCTGAAAGGAAGCAACTGGGGGAGAAAAACACCACCGGTGTACCCAGACCACTGTCCTCCATGAAAAGGAAATGACACCATGACAAGCTTCTCACTTGCTCTGGGCTCGCAAATGGACCACTCATAGTGCTATTTCCTCATGCTTTGATAGGCATGTCTGGATGTCCTTAGCATCATCAGAAAACATCCTTGTGTCTCAACAACTAGTCTGACAAACACCTCACTAGGACACACTGGCATGCCAAGATTAATTTTTTTTTCCAAAATAGAGAACCCACCCATTTTTTTTGCCCCTGTATAAATGTGTATATTTACATGGGCAAGCATAACTGGTGACTTGAGGAAGAGAAGCCATTAGAGGAATAAAGAGGGTGCAGCCTCACGCTCCGACTTCACACACCACTGGAGCACATCGAATTGGTTCTGTGGTGAGACACACACAGGGAGGCTCACTCTCAGAGAAGAGAGAGAGAGAGAGAGAGAGAGAGAGAGAGAGAGAGAGAGAGAGACAGAGAGAGAGTGAGCGAGAGAGAGAGAGAGAGAGAGAGAGAGAGAGAGAGAGAGAGAGAGAGAGAGAGAGAGAGAGAGAGAGAGAGAGAGAGAGAGAGAGAGAGAGAGAGAGAGAGAGAGAGAGAGAGACTCAGGCAGGTCTAGGATTGGGGCAGTCCCTGAACCCAATCTCTCATGAGACTGAGGTGAAGGTGAAATCACAGGGGCGTAGTGTGGCCATCTGATCGAGCAGGCAGTGGCTCTTCTATTCGACGATGCTATTGTCCCTGGCACACACCACATGTGCTGAGTTGGCTGTGTTGCAACAATAGGCGTCCAGGCCACTTGCTGAAACACAGATGATGACAAACAAAATGTAAAAAAAATGTGGAAAGTGTTCCAAACAATGCTGATTAGTTGGAATTCTGCCTTATTATGTCTAATCTGGATAAAACAAAAACATGTGAAAACCTAATGTATATTGTACACATTACAGATAAGAAGACAGCTAATATAGTTTCCCTGATTAAGCATCTACTGTGTGATCTACATCACGTGTAAAATTTTATTCATGAGCTAAGCATTAGGAGTACATCCTAATTCTATCTGGTGTGAATGAGAAAAGGTGAACGAGAATTTGCAGGATTTTCAGAACAAAATAGTTCTCAGGAGATTTGACAGATATATGATGGCATCATTAAATTTAACCTGAGCAGTTTTGCTACTCAGATGGCCACGTTTATTTTATTACATGGCATACACTTTACCGATGTTAGAACAATGCAGAAGTAGTGAGCAGGAAATGATGGTAATAGCAGATACTGCTGGAGTAAGTTGGAAACTAATTTGAATAGATTCCCCTCGAGGTCTTATGTCTAAGAATAAGAATGATACTCCAGCTTCTCAGATACTACACATGAGACACGTCTGACAGATGGACAGAGAACTGTAAAGAAAGACCACTGTAGGGTTAATTAATGAAAGTGAAAATTGAATTCTGTAGCTTTCACTTTAAAAAATGTAAGCTGATGGCCCAAAACCTAACTCACCGTAATGGCTGCTGCTGTCTTTATGACACTAAACGCCCATCCACAGGGAGGAAAAGGTGGGCGAGGGGAATGTATGTAATACTGACTCTTTCTGAGGGATTAGTTCAATTAATTACGTACAGTGGTTTCACGAAAAGCCAAAAGGGGCAGACATAATATAAATGATTGTCTGTAAATGGGCTTGTCACTATTAGACAAATGCACATACTTTAATTAAGGCCTGAACCAAGAAATTAATTTAGTTCTAATGTTGTTATAATTGTCTTTAAAACAATGGAAATATTACCTTACAACAAACACTTGAAAGTTGCGATACATAAAAAACACAATTCTTAATATGGATATTTCAGTGATGAAAGTTTAATCAGACTGATCATATTCATAAAGGCTGAGTGACTAAAGCAATGCAGTGCCGTCTGTTCATCTATTTCAGCGCGCTCTGTGTGTGTGTGTGTGTGTGTGTGTGTGTGTGTGTGTGTGTGTGTGTGTGTGTGTGTGTGTGTGTGTGTCTAAGACAGAACGGGGCTGCATGACAGCTACGCAGGTGTGTGATCCATCTACGGTAGCAGGAGCAGACTAACGTCAGCCGCTTTTCCACTTAAGCTCAGACTCGGTGCGTCTGGCCGGCCCCGCTGTTGGCAACGTCTGGTTTTTGACGTTTTTAAGGAGGGCCTCCTGTAGGTTTGCTGCTCAAGCTTGAAAATAAAATGGGAGTCTTATAAAAGCCAGCGAAAGAAAATGACACAGTGGCGTGGCTAAAAGCTACATTTTCCCCTCAGACATCCTTCCTTAAGCGTTCCTTTTCCCTCTCTCTCTTACTCTCCCTCTCTTTCTCTCTCTCTCCCTCCTTCTTTCTCTCTCTCCTTCTCTCTCCTCTCGTCACTCCTTTTCATCTCACTGCACTGACACAAATCCTATGCCACTACTTTTGTTTAACGTAGGCCATTAATGAAGAGCTCTCCAGCTAAATACATCTTTATTCTGCTATTAACTGTGAAGCCTGAAGTAGTCACCGAAGAGGGAGGGAGTCAGAAATCCTTAAAAGTCGAGGCATTTAGAGCCACTTTCCCATCAATCAGACCCTGTGTCCAGTAAGTGGCGCTTACATTTACATGAAATATTCATAAAGCATTCACTTCTGCTTTCCACTGCCCTAATCATCACTTTTAGACACCCCTCCACCCTTGAAAAAGCTACAATCATCTCGCCGAGGGGAGGAGAATTATGGGATGCGTCCTGCTCTTTGTGTGCCAGGCCTCCTGTAGCTGGACCATTTTGTTCTAATAGAAAAAAGCGCAAGCAGCCATCAAAGGTCTTCCCCTCTACGTCTGATGTTTTTATACCTTTTAAAGACACATTCTGATGTCTCTCTTTACATGTTTAGCTTTTCTGTTAGGTGTGAAAATGTGCAAATGATGAAGGGTATGGTAAGATGAGCAAAATAAGGCCGTTTTCAATGGTGTTATTTTAAAAACACAAACATCTCTTAGAATAATGCCAACAAAATAATCAAATCTAATCAAACTGTATACAACTCTGGTAGGGAATGTCTCATTCATTGTATTATTATTAGTGATTATTAAAATGTACGCTTAAAGTTGACATAGTAAACATTAGTGGACCTTTACAGAGTTGAGTCATGTTCATAGCTTGTTTAACTGCTCAAGTAGGCTACTACTTTTGTAACATGTAGAACTCTAGGAAGAACAACAAAAAAGGATTTTTCAATGTCAAATTTCATTTATTAACATATATATCACCTTATAGGAAAGATCATTTTTTAAAGAAATTCGTTTTCAGAGCACCTTCATCTTCTCATCAGACAACACTGTTTAAAGCACATGCCTGTATGCAGTAGGGCTGAAATTTCATCCAAGTTCCTCATTCATTTATGATTCTTATTGAAGTGAAAGTTAATCTGTCCAAACCAATAAATCATCTGATGCTTCAGCTTTAAAAGAAAACGTCCCGCGCCAGTATTGCATCCCGAACAGGCCAGAGAGTAGGCCTACTGGATAATTTTCCAAACACAACTGAGCTAATACAGATTTATTACCACAGTTTGTATAACTCATATTAGGAATTCATGGACCTGGCAAAAGGGATTAGAGCATTTATTTCAGGCAAGGAGATGATCCTGTCATTAATGGTCGATACTTTCATCATCGTTTAAACCAGAGGAATTTGCCCGGTGACGACTTGCAGCGGACATATCAGGGTTGTGCAGCTGTATCCGTTATCTGCCGGCGAGCCGCTCGGCTCACGGAACGCAGACCGGAGCCCATCTGCCGTGGATTAGCCTGTCAGTCAGGCGGCCGCTGCGTATATTGAGCCGCGATTTTTCCCAAATGTCACCAAGATCAGAGTAATTTCTTGGCTAATTGCATCTCGTCCTCTTTAATGCTGCGAGCTGAATGGGTTTCTTACGCTTGTGACAGGGCTGCGTTCCCGCGCGCGGTGAAGGGAAGTCGCAGAGCGGCTTTTGTTTGGGCCGAGGGCGCGAGCTCCGGGCACGCTCGCCATGTCCTTTCCCTGCACAGGAGACACTGGACTGGGCATGCAGATCAGTGGTGCGTGATAACATACGCTCTACAACCTATGTCTGTTTTAGTATATTCAAGAGGTGGTACCCCCCCCCCCCCCCCCGGGCCCGTGTGTTTTGCATTTTTGCTTCTTATGGGTGGATTGTGCATTCAATGTTACTTACATAAAATAATCTCTTCTTCACATTTTCTATGATGAGATAGAAAATGTTAGGAATCATTGATCAATTTTGCTATTCATGGACCAGCGAGTACCACTAGGATATTTAAGTGCAGGAATTCAAGAACGTTTATGCAGGATTACATTCACAATATGTGCCATATGAAACAATGAAGAAACCAGCAATCTTAAGTAGACATTAAAAGGGTATTTTAGACCTCTCTGGGGCACAGAAAATGAATAGGATGAGGTCCATGATTAACATACATACAAAATAAAGCAGGACATTTGCATTATGTCTTACAGCTTGGTCAAATAACATACAAGTAGGAGTTCAGCCTCTCTCCCACACATTTAATCTATGAAAGATTGCATGATATTGCTGTCAAATGTTTTGTGGAAATTTTACAATGCATTAAGCAGTTTATAAGTTATAGCACTAATTTCCACCAGATTTAACATCTAAATGACATTGCACTTAGTTCTGCTGGTCCTGCTTTCAGATGGAGGGAATTATTAAAGCATGATCTCCATTCAGAGAGGCTCAAAAGGGCCCATTTCCTTCCTAGCTGACCTAATATCAGTTGTACTTGTAGTAGTGTATCAGTTACGTCCAGCACACTGACACTGTTACATGTGTACATGAAGCAGGATGGAATTACAGTGTAAATGTTAGATCCTTTGGTGGAGGAATACTGCCTTAAAGGAGATGCAACATGTGAATTGCAATGCCCGTTAACCCAATGTATTAAAACACACAAATAACTAAAACAAGGCTGGGATGCAGGGTGCTGAGAGAGAGCAGAAATATGATAGGAATTTGTTTTTTACTGATGTGTATTTTTTTACTGTATTAAATGTAAACCCTCGTGCCAATTTGCAGTGTGCATACAGCTGTTTGTGAAGTGGTAGTTCAGTGGATCAACACTACAAAATATTTGCCACATGTCCTCCATTATGAAACATCAAAGTAAACAGTAAAACAGAATAAATGACAATCACAAATGTTCTCTGCCATTGTCTTTTTCTATGGAACACTGGCAGTACAGATAAGCAGTTTTATAAAGCACGCTGTGTACACTGATTTGTACATTTATGTCTGCGAGGAAATACACAAAAGCCACAATAAACAAACTCACAAAGCATTCATCTAAGTTTGTCTCTGCTCCTTGCCCCTATTATGTGTTTATCTCTAAGATGAGGACAGTGCCCTTGTGAAGGTTGTTTTGACATGTGAAATGATCTGGCAGTCTCTCTTATACCATTCGACTGACAACTTAAAAACATGTTTAGCTTCGCAACAGAATTCCACTTAGAGTATAGCATTGCAATTAGAGTATACCATGAAAGACAATATAGTGGTTTTATTCCATTGTAGACTGCAGTCAAGAACGTGACACATTCACAACCTGATGGCTCAAAAAAATCAACTATAATTATGTATGTTTTTGTAGCAGTTGAGTGGCAGGCTTGCCTATCTGCTTGCTTTCCCGTCTATAGAAAGAGCAACATGTGACTTTGGCGTGCTTCTGTTGCTTAATGCTCTAAGTAACTTCAAAATTATTCATTTGATGTAGACCAATGTGACGAGACCCATTCAACCATGGGGATTGTAGTCCTGAATGAGAGGCAGCACTTTTGGACAGCAAGTGAACCAATGATGGCGTTAGTGTTATTGTTCATGGAGAGTGTTCAGGGATACCAGCCTGACCCAACAGCTTGTCTTCTGCTTGCTTTAATGGAAGAGGACAATTCGTCCATTTTAATGTAGCTCATGTAACAGGAGACAATAACAGCACATTTAAGTGGAATTAATTCAGCATGATTAAGCAAAACTTTCTCTGATGAAACAGTCATTATGCATGGCTAATCATCATAAGGGATGAATACTGGGGCCTTTAATCATTAACCTCATACTCGCACAGATGTAGAAACTGTAGTCCCCAGCAATTATTATGTAATGGCTCTTGCTCCATTACTGCATGGATACCACGATCATCTGTGGTGAACGAACTCAAATACAAGACATACAAGGTAGAAGTTAAAAGTGGAACAAAAGCTGAAAGGTTTTAAAAGAGTTACTCTAGACATTTTACATTGTTCTTCAGAAATGGCCTGTGAAGGAGAAATACACCTTAAGTGAAAGTTAAATCTTCACAAAGCTTTGCTTTTGAATGTGAATATTGTCTAAAGGCCTGATCATGTAGAGAGCACATACCAAGCTTGTAACAACTTGGAGGACATTAGAACATGCAGCATTTTAGTAGAATCTCAATAAAGGCCACTTACATTGAAGTAATTTGTACAAACGTACAGTGTGAAGTAAAAAATATTAATTCCTCCCTACCTTAATTCACCCCTCTTTGTCATAAATATGAAAAAATATGTAACTTTTTATCCGATAATACAATAAATGTGTAGAGATGCTGATACAGACGTTGGATCCATGTGCTCCATCTGTGAGGGCCAGAGGCTATAAGCAATATCCAGACAGGCAAGGGTCGAACAAAACATAGATAGGCAGCAGAACAACACAAAAACAAACAAACAAACAAACAAACAAACAGGAACAGGCAAACAGTCATTAACCAGAGACACACTGAAAACAAGAGACCGGTATGCGTACTGAGGTAAGATTGGCAATACTTCACTAATACTGAAGCTTCTTGTAAGTCTTGTAAGTCTTCTTGTAAGTGTGTTAATGAGGCAAAGTGTATACAGGTGATTATAAGCAGATCACAAGAATGCCAGAGAGAAGGACCTCTGGTGGCCAGTAGTGAAACTGCAGAGTCCCTCTGTCATAGCGCTACTCCTTCATGATCGGACCCTGGCTGGATGGAGAAGTGGCAGTGGGGACACCTGCTTGGCCGAGGCCACTGTGGAGGTATGGAGGGACACCAGCGATGAGAGATGAGTCCAAGATGAGTCCAATACCCATGAATGCTCTTCTGTCCTAATCCACCAAGTACTGCGCTCTATTATCCCAATGTCTTGAGTCCAGGTGAGAGCTGGCCAGGTAAGGCAGTCTATATCCAACAGAGGTGGAGGGATGGACAGACTGAGGAGAATTTTCAGTAGTGGAAAATGGCCTTCAACACAGAGACATGTAATATATTGGAAATACCGTAGGAAGGTGTTAACTCGAGCTTATATGATACAGGATTGACTTGCCTGATTATTTTGAATCATGTACCATAGTCTGAGCTTCTTAGAAAGCAGATTCAGGTGCAGATCTCTCGTGGACGTTGGACAGCCAAACGTCCTGACCAGGCAGGTGTGTGGGTGCAGGTCTTCCGCATCTATCCATCTGCTGCCTTTGCCTTCAGACAGCACGATGTCATTTTATGTGTCATTTCCCAGGTGTATGAGCCGCAATGCATCCAATCATCCACAGAAGGCCCCAACTACAGGAATGGAGGAGGCTGAGAGCCAAGCACACACACTGAAAGCCAGAGCTTAGTGAAGCTTGCAATAGGCTGAAGTCCACACCTGAGAAGTGAACTGCAGTCCTGGATCAACACAGTACCTGGCAAACATCCATAATGCCCTAGTGTCTTTTGCATCCATGGTCAAACTTGTTTTGCAAGAAAGTATGTGTGTGGCAATTTGTTGTGACTCTTAGACTGTGTCCGTAATGTCCATTGAATTGGACACACACACACACACACAACACACACACACACACACACACACACACACACACACACACACACAGATATTTTTATTGAACTGAGCAGATACTTGAAAGACAAGTATCAGACAGCGTTTTTGCATTACAATTTTTCAAAACAAAAACAATCAATAACACAAAAAACCAAAAAAACCGATTAAAAAAAAGACATCTTAATTTTAAACAAGCTAGATGGGTGTTGTACTTCATTCACTTTAATTTAATTTAAACACACACACACACACACACACACACACACACACACACACACACACACACATATGTGTGATATATATATATATATATATATATATATATATATGTGTGTGTGTGTGTGTGTGTGTGTGTGTGTGTGTCCCAATTCAATGGGACATTACGGACACAGTCTAAGAGTCAAATTTAAGTGAATGAAGTACAACACCCATCTAGCTTGTTTAAAATTAAGATGTCTTAATGCACTCCAGGTCCTAATGTACTCCAAGTTTTTATGATCATGTGTGCACTGTAAAAATGAGGAATGGGCCCCCTTTAACCTGTCTTGTCATTCTTCCATGGCAGCTTTCATAGTAAGTAGATCCCTGTTACTAACAGTGTAGTTTCTCACTATTGGAGTGAGTTTTCAGGAGTAGAATGGAAATGGGGCGGAGCTTTGTGGCGGTTCCTTGACGTTGTGACAACACTGCTCCTATCCCTATCTAAGACGCGTCCATCTCAATGACAAAAGAAAGATTAGGGTCATGGTGACACAGAATGGGAGCTGAGGTGAACTGGACCTTAAGTTATTCAAACGATTCCAAAGCTTCCGGTGTCCACTTCAGTTATTTGGACTTCCCCTTGAGGAGACCCATGAGAGGTGCTTAGAGGGAACTGAAACTCTGTATAAAATGACATTAAAAGCTTGAGAAACCAAAGAATCTTTGAAGTTCCTTAACTGAGCAAAGTTCTGGCAAGTTTGTCACTACTGTTATCTTATTGTTCATACACACTACACATTAGCCCAGAAAGGTACAACCCATACGTCCAACTCAGTAATGTGAAATGAGCATTTTTCAAGTTTAACATACAGTTGGTTTTCTTTTAGATGAAGAGTACTTGATAGACGTGTTCAATGAGTTGAGTGTTTATGAATAAAATCTTATCAAGGAAGGCAACAAACGACTGGAATACCATCAACAATCCATAAGGCATAACTTGGTATTCGTATGGGCCAGTATAAGTAATGAAAACAGATTTGGATCAGGTTATATGCACTCTTCATGACCAATTTCTTGAATTGATAAACTTTTAACCAAAGAATAAACCTGCTGCTGTGGGTGTTGTGGATGGTCTAATGTGCCCCAGATGGAGAAAGGGTAAGACCTACTTTTAGGTGGAGTAGTACCTGGTAGAAGTTTGATAGCACAGGTCTGTGGGTGGGTGGGTGTTGGGGGGATCAGCTACATTTGCTAAAACCTAAGCTAGATCACAATATTTTATATGTAAGTCTATGACACATATTTGAGCTTTCTACTGTTGTAATGCATATGGGGCAATCAAGCAGTCCAAGAAACAATCATTACCCCATTTCACTAATTTACATGAATTCCACAAAAAAAAAAAGATCACATTTTGATAATAATGGGTGGCCTAATATCCGATGATTTTGGGGGGAGGTT
Organism: Brachyhypopomus gauderio; assembly: GCF_052324685.1. Classification (NCBI taxonomy): domain Eukaryota; kingdom Metazoa; phylum Chordata; class Actinopteri; order Gymnotiformes; family Hypopomidae; genus Brachyhypopomus; species Brachyhypopomus gauderio. Next base: position 6,118,348 of record NC_135227.1, on the reverse strand, counting down.
ATGACAAACAATCAAAATATAGAATTTGTACAGTAAGGGCAAGAGGGACAGTGTACTGTGTTACTTTGTTACTTTTCCTTAGCCAAGTAGTTAATCATCAATTCTCTTGACAGTTAGAGTGGGTTTGTGTGTGATGAGTGGAATTCCCCATTCCTGAGCCCGGTTGTCTGGTCGATAAAATTTCCAGCAGCCCCTGAGTTGACTAGGGCAGTAATGGAGAAAGGGGTATTAGCCATTTCAGATTAGCCGGAACAGACAGATGTCTATTATTAAAGGCATGACATATAGAACTACTCACCTGAACTGTATCACTAGTTTGAGGGATGTGGAGACAGATGAAACATAGGTGTCTGGGATTACCACAGTAGAGACAGAGCCCATCTCAGAGTCTCCTTCTCCTCTCATCAGAGGTGAAGTGTGTCCTTATGCCCATGTCCACCCATGTCCATAGCCTTGGATTCAATCTTACAGGTATGGTCACCCAATTGAGAAGATGAACAATTCGTTGAAACCTGATAAGGCTATCTAGGCATATAGACAGTAATGAGACTGAAGAGAGAAGCCAATCACCCTTACATACCAACTCGATAAGATAAAAAATAGATTTTAGTGCTTTATCATTCCATCTGCGTTGTGCAGCGAGAGTTCTGAAGATCGTTGCATATGCAGCTGCATTGGAGTTACTTTGGTGTCGCTGGAGCAGACAATGTTGGATATGTCAGTGGGAAATGCTTTGGGGCATCTGCAAAAAATACAGAGAACATTGTAATAAAAAACCTTTACACAGTCCTGGTGAACCGTCAAATTTGTTGGAGAATTTGTTGAGGAGAAATGAATGATACATGTACAGGTTCAGGAACTTAGGTAGAAGCAGGAGGAGATGTAAATGTGGATCGAACATCGAAAAAGTTCCTGATTCGTATTATTCATGATATAATTCAGTTGTTGTAGATGGGTCTCACAGGAACAGAAGTAGCTTCCTTGGCCTTGAAGAGCCAGTTGCATTTCTGGTAGCCTGCTGAAAAAAAAAACCACATTCTGCAGCTAAAAACATTTGGTCACAAAAGCCATTATTTTCCATTGCCAAGACATTGCATGTTCATGTTTTACATCATAAAACGTCAAAAGACAGTACTGTTCTTGAACATAACCTGATAAATCCGTTCAGGGAATTGGTGCATAATATTGGGGTCAGGTGATGCAACACTGCCACAAATAGTTTTGAAGCTACTGTCTAACGGGAACTTTTAAACCTGAATAACTGACGAAATTGAGTCCAGTAGCATAAAGTAACATTTTTGTAGCAGACAGTGAAATTCTGTTGAAAACCGATTTTATTACTAGACCATAATCATCTTTAGCACAGCGATACCTAGTGAAGAGTTAGATACTGAGGCATTTAAATGAGTTCTTTTGACTTTGGTGGATGTTATTCCAAGGTGTTGGCTAGATAAAGTTTAGTACTGAACAATATCATTTCATCATTTATTATTCTACCTTACAGCTACCTTACTCAGAGAAACAATCACAGCAAGTCAGATATTTCCTTGACAACGTGCAATTAGCAACACACCAGGTTCTTCACTCTATCGTAAGATAAATATTACATTGCGTGTCAGTGTTTCGATTAGACTTGTTGGTGAGGAGGTCACACAGGGGTCAACAAAATCTGGAGGTCTTCATACGGCTCACACATTATGCATGTCTTCTGTCAGCCTGGCCCTTTGGTGTTGGTGATGAAGGACTGGTTCATTCTCAGGGATTTTGTAGGTGGGATGGAATTTTCTAAAAAATGTTTAATATTGCCCATTAATTTGGCTGTTGTTGTAGCCATTTTGAGCACTTTATCTACTTGTATGTTAAAGAATGATAAATTTGGCACTTGTATCCATTACATGGCTTTGTTCGACTCTGAAACATGACAGGTGGAATTATCAGCTTTGCCAAAAAAATGACCATTGGAGTTATGCCAAAAAACAAAATTAAAACACACATCTTCATTAGAGTTTATTTTTTGTATGTATTTCAGTTATTTTTAGTTAATCAAAACAACCTCACTGTTTGATTGCTATTACTTGAAATGCCCAATATCTAAACAATAATTTAGATATTTGTTTTTGTATGTAAACTCTACAAATGTAACAAAGCCCTAAAACCAAAACTCAAAAAAAAAAAAAAAAAACGCCAGAAATTTAGACTTTATTCGTCTCTTCCTGAGAATGTATCGTTAATTGGTCAATATTAATAAGCATGTTAGGGACGCAAGACAGAATGAGTGACTGTAATTTCCAATAAGAGCTTGGGAAGGAGTTGCATTCTCAAGCAAAATGGCTGTATAATTGGAGCTGTCCATGACACCAGGAATACACTGTGGGTGCTGTTTCTGCATGCTGCCTAGAGACTCTAATTACCAGGCTTTCAGCAGGGAGGTAGGGGAAAAAAAAGGCGTTAGGGAGAAAGCGCCTGGTGCCCTCGCGATTCTGTCAACTCTGTCGGGTCGTTCTGTGGGGAGAGCAGAAAGCCTGCCCAGAATCCCTGGAGTGAGTTTGGATAGACCCCAGGACTGGTCATATCAACAAATCCTAATCAAAAGCCTGCAATTGTCAGCTGTCACATACTTTTTTGCGATCTTTGATACCCTCCCCTCTCCTATTCTCCCCCAAACATGAGCAACCACACACGCTCATACTGTACTAGTGCGTGTGTACACACACACACACACACACACACACACACACACACACACACACACACACACACACACGCGCACACGAGCACACACACACACACACACACACATGCACACACATAGGCACACATTTATAGTCATAAATCTGAATTCATGGAAAAGAGGGACAGACATATTTTTGCTCACTTTCCTTTGCTTAAAATAGCAGAAACTTTTTTTTTAAGAAAACACAACACGATCAGTCTGCAACATTGCAAAACTGCTACATATACAAAATCCAAAAATTACAGAGCAAATCAAGCAATACGGGTGTAATAATGAAATATTCAAATGTACCTACATTTATACTTGCCAGGGATCATTACGTAAAGTATCTGCACAGCACAACCCACTGGGGCGAGAATGAGAAAAGTTTGAGGAGCAGTTTTTTTGTGTGGTAGAGGTTGTCAGGAAGTTGAGTGGGACAGAGGCCACAGTGAGCATGCTCCGTTTCCCCTACTGTGGCTAAGCACTACAAGACACACAGAGCAGCTTAAACCTGCCCCTCGCCTTTGAAATGGTAAAAACAATCATTGTAGAAGTGGGAGAAAGCCATCCCTTCGTTTAATGTTCTTTGCTTCAGTTTGAGATTAAATTAGTTGGTTTATTGAGTCAGGCCTGGAGCAAACAATACCATTTTATTGTGTCCGCCTCTCTTTTCAGACAATCCCAAACTTGTGCTCCCTTTCCGGGGAGGCTTGAAGGCTGTGCAGCTTTGATCGACCGACTGTTGCTAAGTAGCTTTAAGGGCTTTTAAAAGACCTAAAAGGTGTTAAAGGGCCGGATCAAATGCTTGAGAAATTTGACGGTTCACAGACAGGTTAGATGTAGAGGAAAGTAGCAGCATTTCTGCACAATGACCATCCAGATAGCACATACTACCGGCCTGGGGATGATGGAAAAATTGAATATAAACCCAGATTAGCAGCATGTTTAACCCACTCACGTGAATGCCAGGACAGCTTCATCTCTCAGCACATGTCTCTGTAAGCCTGCATTTATGTGCATGGGTCTGTCCACAGGGTATACACAAAGAAAACAGCTACTCTAAAGCATGCTGCTAACCCAGACACAGGCAGCCCTTGAACCAAAGTACTTCCTTAGTAGAGTTTAAAAGAGCTCAAAAAAGAAAGGTAGACACACATACCCACACAAACAGAGAGAGAGAGAGAGAGAGAGAGAGAGAGAGAGAGAGAGAGAGAGAGAGAGAGAGAGAGAGAGAGAGAGAGAGAGAGAGAGAGAGTCCAGTGCTTGGGGGAGGGGGTGAGGCTCACTGGTGCCTGTGTATGATGTATGCCATAAATCTGTACAGATCCATACAGGAGCTGCAGGAGACATATTCATGAGAAGCTCGCATGACTAACAGGGTAGATACAGAGGAATACCAGAATACAAGATTGTACTCCCTGAGAGCATCCACAGTGTTTTGTGCTATAAAAGAATAAAAGAAGCTATAAAAGTGTGATATAATATCTAAGATGTTTCCTTTTATCCTAACTGTTCTTTAAACAATATATTTAAATTCAGCAAGGAAATCTTTGTTCAGCAAGGAGATCTTTGTTCATTTAGCTCTAGAAACGCTGATTACATCGTTCAGTCTGCATATCTTAAACAAAAGCATTCTTTTTTTCATTCTACTTGAGGCAACGTTCCAGTGGTGCTGACCTTTGTAATAGAAGGCACCAGCTTTATTAGCAATAATTGTTATTTATCCCTGTGTAGCCAAGGTTTATTTTGGGTTGTTGGGCTTGGTGAACCCCTCTAACATCGTTAATTAAGCTGGTTGATATTGTAGGATGCCTACCTGTAATTATACCACTGTAATGAGCTGCAGTGAATGGGAAAGAGAGGAGAAGAGAGGTCAGCAAAAACCAGCCAAGCATTGGTGTTTTAATAGACACTTAAATGGTGTTAATTAAGCTCAAAGTAATGGACAAGTGCCCTGGAAATTGCCCTGCCATCTCTACCATGGATAAGCCTCTAGAATCATAAGTGGAAATTTATGAGCAGGAGCCGATGTTTCAAAAACGATTTCCTGGACTGTTTTGTGTTTGCTGCCCTGCTCAGAAGAATATCTTAGCATTGGGGCCTGGTTCTCCTAGAAGGTGTCTGAAATGGCAGATAGTGATAGTGGCAAATAGATTCAAAATGATGAATGCATTAAGAGGTGGTCACAAGGGAACAGATATCTCAATTTCCTTTCAACACAATAAATATAGCATGATGTGGTTGATTTTGCTTTTTGGTAAAATATGGGCACTATTAAAATCATACATCTGGCGAACATTTGATGTTAAATCATTTGCACACATTAAATTTAGCCATCCACAAAATGATTATCATAATTAACTACTACAATACATGTAAACAAAGTAAATATAAATTTCTCTCACATGTAACATAAATCCACAACCGATGAGTTTTATCTAGCGTGCTACTACATTCAGTGGCATGGTCTGTTGCATATTCATAACTCTCATTTACATAGAACTTATTTTTTCCCCCGTTCTTAAAGTTGGACTTCATTTACTAATCAGTATAACACCTTGTGTAAACACTACAGATTGCAGCAGCACTGCACATTTGGTTGCTAACATCATTCTGAATTCATCAAGAATGAATATCCCTAAACCCAGAGTATCTTGGATTCTGCAGCTTTCCCTGTGCCATTCACATGACATACTGAACCAGAGTCAACCCGGATGAGGCAACTCACACGGTGAACTTTACCTCCACAAGAACGGGAACAAGTCTCTCCTTCCGCAGTCTCTCCTGACATTTACTTCACACATCATTTGCAGTCAGAGGTAAATTCCCCTCATCTTTGGAGGTATCAGGAGGTATTTGCTTCCTTGTGGCATTTGCTGCAAATAACACTCTTACTGCACGGCTGTGTTACGCTCCTCGCTGTTTCCCCATACTAAGCTCAATTATCATCAATTATATAAGTACTAGATCCAAGTACTCAGAGACATAGAACGGTCCTTTGGAAGGAGCTGTATGACCTAGGTTGGCGGGCTGATCCTAACCTTGCCATTTACACGTAGCTGGTTTTTAACGCCTGTCCCTGCATCTGTGGTCCAGAGTGCTGCTAGGATAGGATTATTACCATTTTTGACTTGGCTGTCATGTAGTGGTGTGATAACAGTTATTATAATACCTGTGAGGACATCCAGGTGCTTATTAAGGAGCGTCCTGCTCGTTGTTATTCAGAAACAAACACGTCTCAAATAAAGCGGGAGGAAGCGCCATCTTCAGCACGTAGCTGAACTGGGTGAAACGTTTTCATTTTCCATTAGCTACACTGCATAACTTTAACATTTTAATCATTAATTAATCTTATCAAAAAAGCTTGTCAACTAAAAGAATCACAGTTTATTATGGCAGTTTACACATTTATTGAAAAATGGCTAACTGAAACATAGCTAAAGCAATAATGGTTCACTGGTTTTATGAATATGTTTTACTGGTAATTGCATGTTACAGATAAAAACCTCTGAACTAAACCTATTCTTAAATTATTCAACATTTTAAGCTTGGTGTGAGGAAGAATAATATGAAACAAACAGAAAATCATTTTTGTCCATACTTCAGCATAAGGCGGAGATTCCCTTCACACACTTCCTGACCTGATGAGAAATTTATTTAGCCTGGGGAACATGGATTTTATTTGTAGATTTATAGACTTAAATATTTATAAATAAATAATAGATGAAGGATATATGCAAGAATCACACAATCTAAGTGTTTACAATGTCATCACAATGTCTTGTCTGATCTCCTTTATGTCTTTCATTGCATGTTCTTCTTTCTTGATGACTACACTCCCATATTCCTCTTTCTTTCTCTTTCTTCTCCTCAAGCGTGGCTGGGCTCTCGAATAAATCCATGGCCAAAGCACGACACGGCTCGGGTCTAGAGTCAAATGGATCTGAAAACACTTTTCAGTGTGACACATTTAGTGCATAGCATGTTTTCTACACGAGCTGTTAGAATGGTTGGAGTTCTGAAATGTGTCAGAGTGGCTCCCTGCTGCGCTGTAAGCTAGTCCTTTGATGTATCGCGCTGTAATGTGGTTGTTATCCATAATTGGCTTGTATTCAAGAGGCTGCCGTGAATAAGAGGTGGAGAGGAGTAACATGGGGTACGGTGCATAAAAACACAGAAGCCCCCTCCCGCACCCTCACACCCGTCCAGACCCTACAGCAAAGAAGACCATGGCACAATTTAAGGGTTTACCTCCCCCCCCACCCCCACCCCCCTCAGACACCACCCATGCAGACACACACACACACACAAACACATCAGAAAACTACTGGTGGAAAGGTTATGGAGTGTCATATTGTATGCCATTTGCCATGCTGTGCACCACTATATGCCACTTAAAGAGTTAGTTGATGCTTATGCAAATGCCTGGGTGCTGTGTGTTTTTGTGATAACACAAGTTTAAACAGGAAATAAGTCCAATGCTATCACATTAACCAGTGATGTTAGAGGACAAAAGCAGACACCCATAAGAGCTCTGTGATAGGCATCACAATTTCAAGGCTTTCGTCAAAGTATTAGGAAATTGCACAGATACCTCAAACATAAGTCAACAGACGGAAGTGCAAAAATACTGGTTTAAAATGCTTTCCAGTGATTCAAAATGACATGTGGTAATGGTGTTTTGATGCTGTAGAAGAGACATTAAATAAAACGACCACAGGAGAGGATTGAGAGATACACTTAAAGCTTATCACCGTATGCTCTGGGGCTTTATCTGAATGACACCTCTGTTTCCAGCCTCCTGGAGGCAAGCAAGGGAAAAGCTTTTCCCACACGTTCACTGATACACACTATGCATTTGCTCAAGCTACGGCTGAGTTTCTCCGTACAGAAACACGTTACTCATCAAGAGGAGGAAGGCGCATATTAAGCTGCACCAGACAGCGATTACGCGGGAACAGGAGAGGCTTGGAACATTATTACCATGCAGCTTCGCATCAGGTTTTAATTTACAGATGATAATTTGCTCTGGTGATTAGACTTCTTTGTTGTACCAACAGTTTTTAATATAGTGTGAATTACCCACTGTGCATGTTTTTATCACCCGTTACAGGAGGAAAATCAGGACCAACCTGGGGTGGAGGGAGAGAAAGAGAGAGAGAGAGAGAGAGAGAGAGAGAGAGAGAGAGAGAGATGGAAGCAGAGAGAGAAAACAAACCAGAAGTATGATGTTATATAAAATGAAGAAGGAAAAAAGAGCAATAAATCTGAGTGCCTTTCTGACATTATCTGGCAGGTAATGGGCATGTCAGGGACCTCACTGAATGGATCCTGCAGGTTTGGGATGACAGTGTAGTGCTTATGTGTCATTATGAGAGAGAGAGTCAGCCTGCTCCTGCTGGGAGGCCAAAGCCTCCCAGTTCACTCAGGGCTGCAATTTAGACATTACAATACAACCAACTTTCACTGGCCTATTCATCACACCAGGTTTTAACTGCATCTAATACACCCAAGATTATTAATATGCCACTTTACAGCAATTGCCATAGAAAAGTGATCTCTTCAACATTACATTTTAACCAAAGCGATGTTGCTGTGCTAACCATTGTTAATTTCATGCATCGGTAACAAACACATGCACTTCTATGAGTCCATGAGCCGTTTCTGATGTAAGAAAGTCAGATGGTAAAGGCCTCGCTGCTTTTTGGAGAGCAAATCACACTTCAGAGACACTTAAAAAGGCTGCGGCAATCTCATCAATACAGCCAACATTAAACCACAGTGTACTGAAAACAGCGTGCGCCTCCTGGGTCCTCTGTGAGCTTCACTGAGGGTGTTGTGTTCATTAGCGTTCCAGAACCGACCCACACTGACATTAAGGGGAGAAAAAAAAAACACCTCAGCAGCCCTGATCTGCAAGAAGGATGCGGAGGTCTCCCAGCTTATCCCGCCAGATAGCAGTTTCCCTGCTTATGGATGGACCAGCCGGCCGGCATCATTATTTACCCTCTACTAGAGTGGCAGGCCCTACTAGCAGACTATTCTTTTTTTCCATATTGTTTGCTCTTAGCTTTTGTAAGGAGATTCTTGATGGAGGCATATTTCTCGAAGAGAGCATATCTCTTTTTTTCTTCCTCTGGATCAATGAAGATGTGTTTACCTGCCCCGGGACACAGTGTTCACACCATCATAATGGATAGCAAGGGGCTTGTTGACCAAACACTTTCATCTTGCTCACTTGTCAGACCATCAGACAGAACTAGGGATGAGTGAACATGCACTGATGGCAGTAATAAATAAAAAAAAACACTGTTCATTCCACTTCAAATGTGTATACACATACAGTAAGTTCTCAGGAATACTTATCATTAGAGATATCATATATGTAGATGTTACCGATTTAACTTATTATGCTGTACAGTTCAGGTACAATCTATCGCACCTTCTAATGTTTATCACTAAAATAACATAAACACTGATAAAGTCCACAAAGACTTAGATCAACTCTATACAGCCACTTGATGAACACCCCTGGAGTGTTACATCCCCTGGTAAATACATTTCTATTCTGTTCAGCCAAACTGCTGCATATGTGGAGAGGACGGGAGTGCTGAAGGAATCACAGTCCCCAAAAACGTTTCCACTGGTGGTCAATGCTGTAAACTGTGAGGTCAAATTGCATACATATCTCACGAGCTGCTGTACACACCCACATGCGGTAGATAAGCTTTCGCAGGTGGGAAGGACCCCACAGCCGCCGCCCTCTATCCCAATAGCACGCCTCCTCCCAGGGATCCCTCAATATGAGCGCTGAGTCTTCATTACTCTCCACACAGGCTCCTACAGGCAGTCTTCATTCTGTAATAACCTACCTGGGCTCAGCTTATCATATTCAAGCCTCCCTCAATTAAATGCAGCCCTTGTCATTCCGGCGCACTTGGGGAAATCTAGCAGAAAGTACAGAAGTGAGGCGGTAGATTAAAAAGCCCGGGTTTGTTTTACATAAAGGCCGGGCGCTGTCAGGGCTCAGCAGGCCAGAGAGCCGTCGCCGCCGCTGCGCCCGGGCGCAATAAATCAGACGCTTGCCGCGTTCGCTCCGCGCGCTCGGGGCAGGCCTGGCGCTGCTCCGCGGGGCTTCTGCTGACTACTCGTTTTCCCGCTCTGATGCGTGACCTCACTCTAGCGCTCTCTCTCTCTCTCTCTCTCTCTCTCTCTCTCTTCCAGCAAGTTCCATTCGACAAAAAGCCCGTACAGTGATGCATCGTGGCGCGCCTGTTTTCTTGCTGCCGTGCTCTTGTAGGTTGCCCATGAGGGAGAGCGCACCATGGCTAACCCATGTCTTTATGAAATATCCAAAATTGCATCGTCAAGGGGTTATTTTATGTCATTTTTCAGTATATATATTTATATCATTTAATAGTATAATTAATGTAATGCCTCTTTTGACTTAAACGTTGAATTAGATATGATACAATTATACGTGTAAAAATCAAAAGCTTAAAAAAAGTAAAACAGGAAAACAAAGGACTCAAAAACAAGCCTCTTTCATTGTTTTATGCATATAAATGCTACTTCAAGCTCTACTAGTTGCTGTACTAGAAAACCACAATGCTTGGCTAGTGTGAGCTGTAAAGACCTCAGTTTCCTTTATTAAGCAATAGCTCAGCTCAGAGAGCACCAGTAAGGTTTGCACGCTGAGGGACTGCAGGGAAAGAAACATCTGTAAATCCCAACATTCAGAAGACATATTACACACGTTTCACAGAATACATTACAGACAGTACCAACACTTTCTTTTTTCCCTTACTAACACTTCTTTGCATGAAATACGTTTCACTTCTTTGCATGAAATACGTTGAAATACACAGACCATCTAAGCATTCTTTTATTAACACACAATTTGCAGGCGACTGTAATAATCCGGAGTCGTGTCAGAGAGAGTGACTATCGGAAAAAGTCATGTTTTGCGCAGTCTGTTAAGAAAGCGTGTTAAAAGGCTTAAACGCGCGCCGTGCGGGCACAGGCGCGCGCGCACTACTGCCTGGCGCGCTCCGACATCCGCGCGGTGGCGCGCTGGACGAACGAGCCGCGTGATTGTTTGTCGGACGCTTTGCTGAGCTGCGTTTACCTTCATAACGGGAGCTAATTAAGTCCTCGCGACTGAAGGCAGAGCTGATTACGCTCTCCGCTCTCATCATTAACGTCTCGGGCGAGCAGGGGAACGTGTGAAAGCCCTCTCCCTTTGTCTGCCTCCTCCTCGCTATAATTGTGTGTCATGTGTTAAAGAAATTGCTCGGGCGCAAGTCTCAGCCAATTAATGACACTGACCCTGTCGGGGGAAATGAAATCGAAGAAAACAATGAAACAAATGGACGGGTTGGGCACGGGCGATGGGTGAGAGATCTCTTCAAAGGGGAAAAAGCAGATTGAAACGGCTGTGTGGTTAAGTATGAATTAGATTCGGTCTCTGTTACTCTCTAGTGTTCATGTTTAACGCATACGTTCAAGGCGACCTGGCGTGGTATCAGACGCATACTAGACACGAGTCCGCGCTAAGCAGATGCATCCTTTTGTTATTAATTTGTTAGTTCCCCTCCCTTGGGTCGCCAGTGGGATTATCGTGTTTAGCACACATGCTGAAATCCATTGTAAACATTTACAATTAATCTGGCCCACCGGAAAAGCAGCTGTTTTACATAAAGCTGATCAAATTAAGTTGTTTGCTTCACTACCATGTTGTCGCTGTCTGGTTACAATCCCTGGCCTCTCATGGAGCAAATCTGGTGCCTGTTCAGTATGACAGTGAATGGGAGTACTGTCAGGTATGTCCTGTGTTCTGGCATATCTCTTCTGTCACTGTCTGTGGGCAGAGGGCAAAGACTGTGTAATTCGCATGCTGGTCTGAGCCAGGGCTTTGAACCTGTCAGACAGTGCCGTGCAACAGCAAACAGTCAATGTGATTTGTATTAGAATAATCCTTTAATTACTTCATGGTAAAAATGTCTGTAACCCATTAAGTAATTCTTCAGGCAGGGGAAGAGGCAGGCAGATCTATCTGTGGCATGAAGCTTTTAGCTGGGGTCCTGCAGTGCACACACTCATTTTGATCACATTCGCATCCCTGAAATAATCCACTGTACTTAATCTGGGATGTTTCCCCACACACTGGGCTCTATGAATCTCATGCACTACACTACAGCACAGAATGAGGTGTAGAACGGATGGATGAGAACGATTGTGCAAAGGCCCTTAGAGGAATTTGCATTGCATGAAGGATAAAGCATAAAGGATAATGTACGCCTGGACTTGGTAAAACCACAAAAGCTCCAACAACAGCTAGAAGGAGTGTTTGAGAGCTGGAAGTGACCGGCGGGTTCAGAGGTAGTCCTGCTGTCTGCAGCCGGAACAGAACACGGCCCAGCACCCTTCCATGGACCCAACATGTACACTTATTACGATAATACTATACAATTGGATTATGGAAACCAGGAGAATGTGTGTGCCTTTTGAAGACTCATTATATTCTTGACACAGCGGCTGGCGTGCTGTGTTTGATACATACTTTCTTCTTGATAATCCTCTGAAGAATATGAAACACTAAAGATGCTTTTGGATTTGATTTTTGGATGCATGCATAAGTATGCATAACAAGCCCCAATTAAAGTGTTTGATGGCATTTAAATGGCCTCATAAGACACTTTATTCCTTTTTTTATCTTAAACTGGTAGAAATCAAGGTGTCTTCTTAAAATCCCAAGTTTGGCTTTTTGTGATTTTCAGTGAAGATGGGCTTATATATCATAGAACACTGCCAATTACCAAAAACAAAATTGAGTTGTTTATAAAATGAGAATTTCACTTTTCATACGTTAGTTATTTCCAAACCATTTTTCATCATTTTTTCCCATTATTTATAAATGAGCATACTACAACTCTCTCCATAGGTTTAACACTCAGAAGCGTACTGCTCTTCTGGGGCTAATTAATGGGATGAAGAACAGTTCAATAGGATGATCATTTACATCTTCAAAAATCCTAATAAATCTGACATTATAATATGAAAATGAATGGCTTGGATATGCAAGCAGCACAAAAAGTAATATTAAAGTAAGACTCAATGTTATTCAAAACATCTGAATAGGCAAATTTTCTGAACACATCCATAAACCTTTCCCATATTTCCAAGATAACAAAACATGCTAAAGCTCAGCAGCTAACTGTATCAGAACCAGATACACAAAGTATTTGTCTCTGCTGATATTTATTGATCTCCGAAGAATCTGACACCGTAGATCACAACATTTTACTACACGGCCTCAAAAATGTTGGAATTAGGGCAGTAGCCCTTTCCTGTTTTAAACCTTATTTAGCCAATCCCCTAGATGATATTATATGTAAGCACTGTGCAAATATCCATTGCTGATGATAGTCATGTGTCAGCCAAATCAGAGGACAAATCTTAATATTACTGAAGAATGTGTTAAGGACATCAGACACTGGATGCTGGAAAACCTTCACTTAATCATGACAAAACAGTAGTCTTTCTCTTGGGTCCTTAGGCAGCCATGAGTACTGTCTCTCATTATATAATTAACCTTGATGGTCTTCCAATCACACCTTCTTCAACAGTTAAAGATCTTGATGTAATTATGGATTCCAATCTCTCATTCAAAGCTCATGTAAATAACATTTATAAGAGCCTTTTTCCACCTCGGGAACACTGCAAACACTTCAACATCATTACAGGATGCTGAAAAGGTAGTTCATGCATTTATGACTCCCAGATTGGACTACTCTAATGCCTTCCTATCTGGCTGTGCTTAAACAGGCTCCAGTTAGTTCAGAATACAGCAGCCAGAGATGAGAACTAGAAAGTTTGAACACATTACTCCTATCTTAGTTACATTACAAAAAATTCTGTATTGATTCTAAAATACTACTAATGTCCTACAAAGCACTGAATGGTTCCTACAAAGCACGGCATGGTCTTGCTCCACAATACCTTAGCAAACTCCAAGTGCATTATGACCCACCATGCCTGCTTAGATCAAAAGGTGCAGGCTTTTTATTAGTACCTTGAATAAGGAAAACTACCAGGGGGGAGAAGCTTTCCCTCTAAAGCTCCCACAATATGGAATAACCTCCCTGTCAATGTTTGAGAATCGACACAGTCTCAATATTTAAGGCTTGGCTGAAAACCTATTTGTCAGGCATTTTATTAAATACCTCCGTTCTTAGATAAAAGTGGAGATGATGGGGTTCATGGGCATTGGCAGTTACAGTAAACTGGGATGTTTTGATGTTACTTCACCTCTTTCATCACTCTTTCGTTTGTTGGCTGATAGCAGTGAACTGCTGGTGTTCCAGGAAGCCCTTGTGTCTGTGATGCTGGCTCTATCCTCTTAGCTGTGCTGCTGTGTTAGATCTGCTGGCTCTATCCTCTTAGCTGTGCTGCTGTGTTAGATCTGCTGGCTCTGTCCTCTTAGCTGTGCTGCTGTGTTAGATCTGCTGGCTCTATCCTCTTAGCTGTGCTGCTGTGTTAGATCTGCTGGCTCTATCCTCTTAGCTGTGCTGCTGTGTTAGATCTGCTGGCTCTGTCCTCTTAGCTGTGCTGCTGTGTTAGATCTGCTGGCTCTATCCTCTTAGCTGTGCTGCTGTGTTAGATCTGCTGGCTCTGTCCTCTTAGCTGTGCTGCTGTGTTAGATCTGCTGGCTCTATCCTCTTAGCTGTGCTGCTGTGTTAGATCTGCTGGCTCTATCCTCTTAGCTGTGCTGCTGTGTTAGATCTGCTGGCTCTGTCCTCTTAGCTGTGCTGCTGTGTTAGATCTGCTGGCTCTATCCTCTTAGCTGTGCTGCTGTGTTAGATCTGCTGGAGTGTATCCTTTGTACTTGGACACGCCTAATAATCTCTCCTCCTCCGAGGTACACCTACTCCTGGTGTCATGCTGTTACTGAGCCTCAACCTGTGTCAGCTGCTGTAGCTCCTCCCATAACCTCGATGTCCCACCGTTGTGCTCCACCCTCTCTGACCCCAGCCACCTACCTCGCTGTTGCCCCGGACAGATGTTCTCATGCCAGATGTGTTTCAGGTTCATGTGCAGACCCAAGGTGAGTAGAACATATCTCAGGTTCATGTACAGACCCAGGGTGAGTAGAACATATCTCAGGTTCATGTACAGACCCAGGGTGAGTAGAACATATCTCAGGTTCATGTACAGACCCAGGGTGAGTAGAACATATCTCAGGTTCATGTACAGACCCAGGGTGAGTAGAACATATCTCAGGTTCATGTACAGACCCAGGGTGAGTAGAACATATCTCAGGTTCAAATACAGACCCAGGGTGAGTAGACCATCTCAGATTTGTATACTATTTGGAGGGGGTCCCAAGTCCCTGCAGTCACAGTTCTGAACACAAGGAAAAACAAACTCCAGCCTTTAATCCTCTTACAAAACACTGCTTCCAGTCCTCAAGTTAAAACGCAGACAATTCAGTGGAGAGAGCTTTTGTGCTTGTTTTCTTAGGTATATGTTTATTTGCTGGAAAGCCCTCTTGGGAACACGAGTGTGCTCTTAACCTTACTATGAAAGAGCAACGCACTGAAATGATTCCATTGAAGAATCATTGTTGCCTTGGCGATGAGATGAGGAAACGAGGAGTTTGGCAGTGGAGAGGCAGGTAGAGAGGCAGCCAGGAACACAATAGATACAGAGCAGGGAACAGATCTCATACTTAGCTCACGATTGCACTTGGGCTAGACAATAAGTAAGATTCATTTGACCATTTTTTACATGCGTCTGCCACGATCCGAAATGAAATGTTAAATGTTTCATGGGCTAAGAAAAGGGCAAAATTTGTCTTTGAATTGGCCACCAGAGAGAAAGCGAGGGAAACGGAGAGAATGGGTGGATGATGATGGGAGAAGGAAAGAAAAGGAGACTGATAGAGGGAGAGATGAATGGAGGGACAGGAAAGGGAGAGGCATAGAAAGAAAAGAGACAGAGGCAAAAGGTAGTGAAGTATGGGGCGAAAAGAAGAGCAAAAGAGAAAGAGAGAAAAAGAGAGAGAAAGAGAGAGAGAGAGATGGATGAAGGTGTGGGGGTGGTGTCTTCTGAATGATGATGGTCTAATATCATCATCCCCCTGTCAGGTCTAATAGGCTTTCCGTGGTAGAGATCACTCATACAGCCCCTCCATTAGGTCCAATCCCTGACAGTGTCATCCATCCAGCCCGGCCGAGACTGCCTCTCACTACTAATATGGAAATAGATGGCTAAAAGAGCCCTGAAAAATTAAACACTTAGCTTGTGAACAATTTGTTTTCAGGGAGTGTTTATTACATATCTTAAAGCACAGGCTCTGCGTGTAGCCTTTCCACTTATGAAGCGTTCATGAAAATGCAGAGTGTGCACCTCTGTTTTAGTGTAAACACGTGTTTGACATAATGCATGACCTAATGAGCTACTTCTTCTCTCTTAGCTCCTCTCTGTCCGAGGCATTAAGCCCGAATGATCCAATGATGCATGTTCTTCAGCTTTAGCTTTTCATCTGCTTTTGTTTCGAGGGATTTAGTGTATTTGATTTTAGATCTCCTCTTTTTTTTGGTCATGGTAGACTTGACATGGATTGACATGACAAGGAGCATGGATTGGCATCTTTTAAAGGAATGTAGAAAAAGTGTGTGTGTGTGTTACTGTGTGTGTGTGTGTGTGTGTGTGTGTGTGTGTGTGTGTGTGTGTGTGTGTGTGTGTGTGTGTGTGTGTGTGTGTGTGTGTGTGTGTGTGTGTGTGTGTTACAGTGTGTGTGGTTGATCACAGGGCTCTTTAAACATTGCTGCTCTCTTTTTATGTCTCCCCATACCTTCCCCATCTCGCCATCTCCAATCTCCTCTTTAATCAGGTGACACCTCCTCATCTGCCTTTACCACCCTGCCAGTACACACACACACACACACACACACACACACACACACACACACACACACACACACACACACACACACACACACACACACACACACACACACACACACGCAACTGCCTTAGTTTATTACATAAAGCCATTTACAGAGTCCATACCATCAAACAAGCCCATTTTATTAAGATCAGAGGATATAAAGGGCATGTGCTCATTAGGGCCAGCATGGGTTGGGTATGTTTTGAGAAACATACATGACATATTTACATCTTTAAAAAAAATATATCTGGGTAATATTAATTTGAAAGTGCATATGTAGGTGGGGCATTTATGAAATGTCAAGAAATGCTTTTGCACCATTGAGCTGCATATGGGAAATAGTTCCTTAATAGGGCATTTGTAGTTAAAATCACAAAAACAATGATATGAAATAATCTCATTAAAAAGTGTTACTAGTTCATCTGCTGCTCTTAACAAACACCTGACATACGCATCTGAAATGCATACAAACACAAACCTTGGTTGGTCCAGCTGAATAAAACAGTAAGAATTGTGAAAATGTCCTATTATGTTTATGGACCCTATTTCACTGCATAACGAGCAATTCACTGTCACTACCACTCGTGTCAGTGTCCATGGCAAAATAAAATCAGTGAGGTCTTCTCTCTCTCTCACACACACACACACACCCAAACACCCTCCCCTCACACACACACAAATATTTCCAGCCACCTCTGCATCACCTGGCACCATGCTGCAATCAAGAGTGTATGTATGTGTGTGCGCGTGCATGTGCGTGTGCGCGCGTGTGTGTGTGTGTGTGTGTAAACACACAGGCAGGCACGTGATGGTGCGATGCGAGGAGTGTGTTGATAAACGAAGCCAGAGAGGGGAGCGCCCAGCCTCCATTGTGGGGTCCTCTTTGTTGCCATTAAAACGGGCCGATACTGTAACATGGACCAAGCAGAAAGGACGCGTCTGTCAGCGGGCCGGCGGCTAACGCCACCGTCACATGCCGGGAAGAGGGAGAAAATGGGAGAATAGAGACCTGGCAGCTGGCAGCTAGAGCAGGAAACGCAGCCGCAACAGTGTCAACATCCTCCCCCCCCCCCACCATCAACACCACTGAACAGGCATAACAGCTGGCACTGCGGGACAGCGGCAGCCCGCCTGGCTGGTGATTGGCCGCCGGTGCGTGCTGGTTAAAAGGGCCCGAGAACGAGGGGGCGTGTTTGTGTGCTGTCTCATTAGCGCTGCGTATACCTGAATGCTGTCATTACAGAGGTGCTGAAAGAAGAAGACGGCGTTCAGCGCTAAACAAACAGGGCGGACAGAAGAGAATTCAATGGGCTAGCGTTAGAAAGGATCTCTTAACTAAACTTATCATCACAGCCAATTGTTAGTATCCTAGTTTCAACAGAACAAAAGACAATGGGCATGAATAGTGCGAAGGTGATGTGGTTCATATACTGTGAGAGGAACAGTTGCGGTGTCGTTGCTCAGTGAACGATAGCCAGTGAACAAAAAACACTGCAGCAACATCCCATCTGTGCTGGGTTAACTAATGTGTGCAGACGACCGTACAAATTCTTCATAAAAGAGATGGTAAAACGGCACAGACGAACTCATACGAAGACACAATGTGGGTCCTTTAGGGTCTGATCTGGAGTACATTTATCTAAACTGACTCCTTATACTGACATGGCAATTTCCTCTCAGTTCCATATTTCTGCTCTGTCTGAGGTACTCAATCAAAACACACACACACACACACACACACACACACACACACACACACACACACATACACACAACATACATGCATGCGCACACATCCACCCAACGATTGCGTTTCATTACGGAAGAGCAAAAAATGTGCCTTGCATGGGTTGATACTCTGACCCCGAACTGAGGTCCAGGTGACCCCTGATGGGTCAATAAATCAAGATGTCACCTCTGGCACTGCAGCCTTCTGCTGCCAATGACACGGAGAGCACCCTGGATTCCCCCACTTCCCCCGCACCGTGCCTGACCTCCTTTGCAAACAAACCGCCTGTCAACGCCCAGCCCACAGGTACGACAGCTCTGGCCCAATGTGAGGATTGATCTCAACCAAATGTAACACTCTCCACTTCTCCTCCACTCCAGGGCCTCTTGAAGTGCATAAACTGTGTCCGTCTTGGATTAGATTAGAAAGAGGAGCGCAGAGCTCCAAACTTGGATTTGTGTATAATGATAATAAATTCCATTCTGTAAATTTATGTCCACTCTGAGCCCTTTACATTCATAGCAGGAAGAGCTTTCAGTTCAGACACAGTAAGTAAGTGCTCACTAGTACTAAGCATACATTAGTTGGTATTATTTACAGGGCAGTGGGATACTAGTGGGTAGGACTTTGGGGTGTCGGTCTGAAGACTGAAATTCTGGCTCTGTCATAAAGGCCACTACTGTACCCTTGAGCAAGGCCCATAGTTCTCCTGAACAAGGCCCATAGGCCTCCTGAACAAGGCCCATAGGCCTCCTGTGCAAGGCCCATAGGCCTCCTGTGCAAGGCCCATATTTCTCCTGAGCAAGGCCCTTAGGCCTCCTGAGCAAGGCCCATAGTAATCTTGCCTCCAATGGTTCCATACAATGACTGACCCTGTGCACTCACCTCAGCTTCCAGTGAAACTGGGATATGTGATGATAAGCGTTTAATTGTACTGCATGCATGTCTACATTTTACAATATAAAGTAATTCCATCTGACCTAGATTGTCTCATTTAGAAGCCAAATTAGAATTTTCCAACTGTAATACCTGGCAGGGATTATTAACTAATTTCACAACCAAAAATCTTTCAAGATCCTCCACAATACGTTTCATTATTGGACTAATAAAGGCTCACTGAAGACCTGAGGAGGAAGCGGGAATCATCAGTGTCCTGCCACCACAGTGATAAAGAGAATTAATATCAAGGAGATTACTTGATAAACCCTTTTCTCCAACAAATTACACTGGTAATGGGCATTTTTAAGACCGATGTTTATGAAAATCTGTCCAATATGGACTTTTAGAAACAGCAGTGAGGCCAAATGATCTTTTTCTCATGTTCCTGAAGACCAGATTCAAAGGATAACATGCTATTGATAAGACAGGGAAGACCCACCGAGACGCCGGCCTTCAGTGACCTCTACTACCTTATCTGCATCTTTGAAGGCAGACTCACTGATTGGCAGGTCAATTTGTGATGCTATCATCTAATGTACTCAGCACAGGTAATACTCTTTGCTGCAGATAAGTCTGTTTAATATGAAAACTGTCATAATACATCCGCTTTTCAGAAAAAAAAAAAAGATGACAGCAGACTCATCAATCCAGCCTGCTGTCAGAGAATGCATCCACGGACCTCTCTCTCCCTCGCTGCGCTTCCGTTAGGCAGATTATCCAAAAAAGTACTGCTGCTTTGATTACTTCTCCCCTTTTCTTACACTCAGTTTCACATAACTCCACAAAAAAGTGTTACATTAAATAAAAAAAAAGAAAACCGTAGCTGATCTCCTGGGTCTGTCAGACCTCGCTGTCCAGCACCTGTCAGACTGCCACTGCGCAGTCTCCTCTCAGCCGGCAGTTTCCTGCACAAATTAACACACTCAGTGGTGAACTGGATTCCAATTTAAGACCGGAGAGGAGTGTGCAAATTAGCCATGTTTTTAATTATGTGCATTGCTCCGTGCCATTGTTCGGGATGGGGCAGGTGCAAATTTATTCTCCCAGGAAGCGCGGAGATGTCCGTCCTCCAGCCGCGTGCCATCCTCGGCCTAATCAGCCCACAGCTGGAGTGCTTTGCCAGCGTTGGCAGCATCTGACTGCGAGCACGAGGAAATGAGTCCCTGGTACGAGGCCCGCGTTTGTAACACTTCCATTAAAATGGCCACTATGGCCACGGTGCTCAGCACACGACTTACAGCCGGACTCAAATCTGTACTCACATCTGAACTCAGGTCTGTACTCAAAGCTGTACTCAAAGATGCACTCGAAGCTGTACAAACATACTGCAGGCTACACTAACCTTCCAGACATGCTCTGTGCCAAGCAATGAATCTGCATCTTAACTCTGAACCGACTCACACTTTGCACAGTGAAGTTAGAAACAGACTAAAAGTAATTAAATAAATCAGACCAAAATAGCACTGCCTATTTATGGACCACATAGGGCAATATGGCCCACCACTGAACAAATAAATATATAAATAACCCGAATCTCCATCAAACACAACCTATTTGTCTTCGCTTGCACCCGCGCTGGAGAATAGTAAAACCCGCCCGCTGAAGATGCAGGCTTCTGTCTCTAAAGCCTGACACCAATCAAATCAACTCTGCTGGCATGTTTATGTGTGCCACGGTGTCTCATTAGGTAGTGAGTAGACACCACACAGAGACATGTCTGAAATAACAAGTGCGCCTTAATCATGCGGTCCACTCGTCCTGAGCTGCTTTGCATCTGATATGCAGGAGGAAAGGAAGGCTCTAATTATGGCTCCCAATACTTCCTGTCTGTAGGAACTGATGGCCACACCTAAAAGGTTCTGACAGGAAGTGACTCGTGCATGCAAGCCTTCGGTGTGACAGATAATGGTGGCAAACCTGCAAGTGAAGTAAGACGTTTCTCCTGGGAAGCTCTTTAATGAGGCACTTTGCTTGGAGCATGAAATGCGATGGCCATTTACGACGCAATCTGATCTACTAATAAACACATTTATTTGGAATATTTAAACATTTCCCGCATTATTTTGTGGACTGTATGTTCTGTGAGGAAAAGCTGTCTTCATTTTTATTCATTACAAGCACCCCCTCACAATGAAAACATATAGGACATATAGGATTTAATCTGTTAATTATTTATGATACAATTGGGAAATTTGAACTAGGATTAAACACATCAAACACTGCCTACAAACTGTAGCAGGCAAGAGCCAACCCTTAGAGTTCAGCCAAAGAATAAAGTGAACTAAGCTCACATAATTCCTCAGTAGTGTGGGATCTATCTGTACAAACTGTGTTGTGATTCAGGGGAGAGGAGGCAGACACAGAGGGGACAGAGAGGAGATCGGGATCAAACACACTTTATTCCGCCATGCAGTGGCGGCTCCAGAATATACTTTCACACAAAAGCCTCTGATCATTTGCATCTAAAGTGATATACATATTTGTTATTCCATCAATCAACAGCATCAACACACTGGCCGCGTAATCTAAAAGTTGCATGCAAAGCTTAACAATAATGCGTGTGTTCTACATGGGACCATATTTCAACGCCGGGCCCATTTACATCCTGTTAACCATTTTCTCAGTGCAGATTATGCTGAGCTGAGAAGCCTGAGCAGATCCCATGAGAGGGAGGCTTTGCTGCCGATAAGGCCTGGCTATAGGAAGACAGGATTAATACATATGACCAGGGCAAAGACGCCTCTGATTATTCCTGCAGAAAAATGGCTCCATCCTGTCAGCCCCCGCATGATTAAACACACACAGTGCGGACAGCCAGGCACAGCCATGGGAGATAACTAATATTATTTATGCACGCCGGTTAGCTGGTGGATCACGGGTAGGGATTGTTCACGCTACATGGGCGAGGAATCCCACCAGGGGGGCTCACCCCCGATCACACACAAGGTAGCTTTATCACTCTCTCTCTCTCACTCTCTCTCTCTCTCTCTCTCTCTCTCTCTCTCACTCTCTGTAACAAAGGTAGCAAGAAGAAGTTAATGTAAATACTAAAATGAGATGGCTATGGTGTTTAAATAATCCGTTCCAGTCTTTATGATCAACCCTGTCGAGAATGTATGCAAAACCAAACACTGGGGAAAAAAAACAGACAGCAGAGGTTTTAGTTTAATATGTGGGAGTGTTTACCACTTTATCAAAAGCATTTTAAAAGAAGGACTTAGAAAGATACTCATTAAAGTGTTGATGCCTGAGAAGAAAAAAAGTACAATTTCTGCCCTTGATTAAAATGAATACCTATAATTTGAATGTGTTTGGATATGAGGATTATCTAATTAATTTCTTCAATGTATTTACTCATTATGGACACTTTTTTTTTGCATTCAGAGACTTGTTATTTAATTAGTTGTGCTAACGACCCATTAATTGCTGTGTATGAGGAATTTTAATGAGGGACCTTAATTAAATATTATCTCACTGCTTAATCAATGCTTTTAATTATTCACGTGATATTTTCCAGGGAATCAATTTCCCCCCCACATAGAGCAGGAAAGGGTTCTAACAGGTTGCTTCATTGTTGAGTCTGTGATGTAGCTCAAAATCTTTTTTAATCTTAGAGAATTAAAAAAGCCTGCTCTTTGTCTCACACCTATAAATTATTCCATTTTGATTAAAATTTATTTACCGTTAGCAACACTTTCACTTTGCTTGGTATATTTCCTTAAGACTGGTAATGCACATTTCACTCTAGCCACTATAATGCACTGTACACCCTTTAATATGACATCTGCAGCGAAGAAACTTGGAGCTTCTACTATGAAAGCAGCTATTTCTGCCTAAGAAGCTATTTTAGCCCCATGTGGCGTTGCCTCAGCAGTAACCCACCACACTCCTTCTCTCAGGTAGTGTGTTGCTCCAGGGACCCACTGGAGCATGGCAGGGTGTCCTGCACAGGCTGGGAAAACTCAGTCATCAGGCCCGCTTGGGCAGCCTGGGCGCGGGATGAAAGAGAGGCCAGCTGGGGGTGGGAAGGGCAGCAGATGGCAGCGTGCTCGGGGGCCGGAGCCAGGCTGAGCCCTTCAGGTTTTAACACCTCCTCTCCTCTGAGAGAGCACATCCGCCACCGGGAACTTACCTGAGCTCTCTGCCATGCCTGCTCACCCCCAGAACTCAGCACATATGGTGCTAGCCTTGGGCCGCGAGTAGGGCCGTGACCGCCACGGCACAGCCGTGGAGGACGGCCGAGGTGCGCAAGCATCGCGTACTCAATGACTTTGCAAAAGGATACTTTAATTAAATAAACTGCTACTCGTCTCAGCTTTCTGTAACTGTGGTTAGCGATCACTGTGTTAGGAGTTTCCATTAAATTATTTGTAGAGGGACAATCCCTGGTTAGGTTTCTGGGGAACCGCAGGTGCATGAAGTAATCTCCTCAGAAAACGAATAAGTCTCAACAATTTTTATCTCAGAAGTTGAGAAACTATTTGTAGTCCAGGATTACGAGTTTTAGACTTGTTGGCTTGAAGCAGGCAAATTTGGATCCTTGAAATGGATAGATGAAGGAGGAAACGTATGTTGAGAGCTCAAAATGATCCAGAGTGCGGCTCTTTGGGGATGCTATTTTCCATAAATCCATTTTAAGTAGTCACATATTCTCTTCAGCTAATAGGATCATGATAGAAGTAATCTTTACAAATCTGACAGAAGAAAAGAATGTCCTGGCCTTCAACTTCTTCCCCTTGATAAATGAACAAACTCAGAAGGTTTTTTTTTTCCTGTGGGAGAGCAGAGGGGAAGAAGAAAAAAGAAAAAGACCTTGAACTGGACACGACAAAAAAGGGAATGAAAAAATGTTGGCAAAAATGGTATAGGCTTTGAGCCAACTTTTAATGGTCAGTTGTTAGACAATGCTGACACTTCGTCCTTCTTCTAAGCATGCACACGCAACCTGAACTGATTCCAGCTTACCACTAATTATTATACACTCTAGTAACTGTACACTCTAGCAATTAACAGAACAATTCAAATAAAGTTGTTAAAACTGCAGCTCGTCTATCCGAACAGAAAGCAACACACAAAGAAAACACCATGAAAGGACGTTTGACAGGTCTGCCGTGATTGCGGGGACCGTGTTAAAACAGTCTGCCACACTCGCATCGTTTTCTTTTCGCAACAGTTTCTGTTCAGAAGAAAAAGCATCCAACGCATGTCAATGGAAAGGAGTCTTCATTTCCAGCGATGCGCAGCACGCTGTTTGATTTGGCTAAAGTGTGATGTGCCGGGTGGCCACGTGCGGACACAGAGTGGCTCCTTATTCTCACCTTGTCACTCACGCACACACTCGCTCCCTCGCTCGACACACACCTCGCCTCACTGCGGCATAGTGTACCCAACCAAGCCCCTCGTTGTCAAACCACATTTTGACAGCTTGCTCTGAAAGAGCCACCCAGTGTTTCTCTCTAGAAACAAACAAACACATTACTACAGACTCAATAAATGGAGTGTGAAGGAGGCTGTGGAGCGATAATTGAGGGCTAAAACTCAGGGCATTAATAGTGAAATATGTGTAAGGCTTTGTATTAGTGAAATATGTGTAAGGCTTTGTATTAATGGTGAAATATGTGTAAGGTTTTGAATTAGTAGTGAAATATGTGTAAGGCTTTGCACAGTGTTCATCTTGGCACCTGTTCTGGATTCATTTTTATTGCAAATATGAAAATGCAGGCTCACGGTAGTCAAATAAAGTCTAATTCTAGTTGCAGTAGACACATCTTAAAAGGATCAATAATCTCTTTTTCATCCAATAAAATGAGAATATAAAATGTAAATGTGAATTGATTTATTGCAGAAAATCTTTGCTGAAAATGACACTTTGATTTGTCTGTGTATAGTACTAGTGGTAAAGATTGTAATGATGAGAACAGGAAACAGGAATAGGCAGGAGTGTTTAGTCATTGGTACCACTGTTATTGCAGTAGTGGTGTGATCCAGGTTTCTACCTGTTTGATTCCAATATAGTGTTGTACTGCATACAAATGTGCTATTGGTTTATTTCATGGCCTGATTTCGTACTGTCTGTGACATTATCACTGTACTCAGATGTGATCCCTCAGCCTGAGACTGTGCTATGATGTTTTTACAGTAGGAATATCCTATGACTACAGTGACAAACATGACAAGGGGATGAGGAGCACCGGGAGGAATATGAAGAATCCTTCCTCACTAGACTTACCCGCTAAAAATTATGTTAATGGTTCAGATGCAAATTCAATTTAAAACATTTCTTGGTTTCATAACACTATAACATACACACATTGTTTACATTTGCAGGAATGTGTATGTTCGTGTGTTGTGTATGTGTTGTGTATGAGTAGCAGCACTAAGGAACACACTGGGTTTACATTAACTTCTTGACTGGCACATTATCTGGCTGTGATAATCTTGGAGTAATTTTACAGTCCAGAATGATAAAATATGTGTCCGAGCACCATTTCTCTGTATGTACTTGGTACTTCAAGAAATCGAGAGATCTAGAAATCTCTCTCTCTCCTGTGTGTGTTTGTGTGTGTGTGTGTGTGTGTGTGTGTGTGGACAAGCATATATTCATGTATGTATGTTTGGCAGCTGCGATCGGACATCTGCCCAGGGGCTATGTGTGCACCTGATGAGTGTATGAGTGTCCGCAGGGCCTCTATAGGAATGGCTGCTGTGGAGATTTGCCTCTCTGCCAGCACCTCTCACTGCTCTTCCTCAGACTCGACAGGGACAACACAAGCCAAAATGGTGCACATGTGGTGTAAAGAATCGTCCCTTTAGCAACTTCTCCTGAACGCCTGAAAGTGAGACCCACAGATAGCTTGGGAGGATGAAGAGCAAGAGGAAGAGCAAGTCTGGTGCTAATGCTCTGCTCCCCATAACGTCATTTCTCCTTTCAGGTCACAAGTCAGATGTTATGGTTTGTGCCTTTTTTGTGTTCCTCTGGATTTGAAGAGGAATCTCCCAGCTGCCCTGGGTGCGGCGTGGTGCTGTCTGTCATGGCAGATTAGACAGGCACGCCGCTCCGAGACAGCCTTCGTACAGTATCAATATTGTGACGGCTGAAGAGTCATCCTCCCTTACGTCTCCTTCGAGTCCAAAGACAATCGAAAAGACGAGCGTCGCAAGCCTGACACCAACCGTCACTTCAAGGAATCCCTTTCAAGGACAAATCAAACCTCAGCTGACAAAGCTAAGATATGGCACAGCAAAAGTAAATAGCATCAAACACCATGGGTATTCCTCCCCTCAGACTGAAAAATTCAACTGTATATGTGAAAATGTAAAGTTATGGTCATTGACATTTTTCATTTTTGAATGATATTTTTCTGTATTGTTGTTCTTCTATTGAAGGGGATGTGTGTGATGTAAAAAAACAAAAATGCAGGACTGTTCCTTTATTTATTTGTTTGTTTGTTTATTTATTCATATTTAAATGTGAAGTCCACAGAAATTTCATGACAGATGTTGTTAAATCTCCATTCAAGAAATAAACTGCCAAGATACACTATTCACGGGAGGCGACTGAAGAGACTGGTCGGCTTTTGATTGATTTAACCTCTTTTTCTCTCCACTCTCCATTCGATGGCCCTTATTTTAAACGATGCCCCCACTGGTTCTTGGCCTGAAGTAGACACTTATTTTGACATCTAATTTGGCCCTGCTGCTTGCGAAGCCCCTGGACGCCTGACCTACAGGACGTGTGTGCGTGCGCTCCGGGCAGGATTAGAGAGAGAGTGAGGCAAACACAGAGGGCATTGTTTGTGAGGCCACTTAAGACCTCTTCATACATGCTAAAGGTCCAGACAATAAAAACAGTCGAGCGAGAGAGAAAATGTGCAGCTCTAACCCTGCGGTGATTACTGGATCAGCATGCCTTTGTACAATTACCATCACTTTGAATTTTAAATGGCCATTTAAAGGGCAGCAGAGCATCTTGGAAAATTAGACTGGAGCCTAATTAGCACACTCCAACATGACAACCGCTGAGCTTTCAGCCTGGGTAAGCAGCCCAGTGAAGCACGAGGAAGTGACTGAGGAGTCCTAGCATGGCACCCTCCCTATTCATCAGTGACTTCCTATGTCTCCTTTTGTGTGTGTCTCTTTCCCTCTCTGTCTCTCTCTCTGTCTCTCTCCCTCTCTGTCTCTCTCCCTTTCTGTCTCTCTTTGTCTTTCTCTGTCTCTGTCTCTCTCTCTCTCTCTCTCATTCTCTCACAGAAAAGAATTGCTCACCTTCACATATTAATTTTTCCATGTGATATACAGGATGCCAGACTACAGCCTGAGCATGTAATAAAGGCAACAGCACACATAACACACTTCTTAAGTAATGATCTTCTGGAGACATCATAGACCTTTCATTAAAACCGTGACGGAGGTACACCGTGGCACTGTGATATAGCTAGCATGGAAGTGAAGAGGGAGATAAGAAATTGGTCCTGGAACTGCTCAGGACTGAGTATACTCTCCCAAGCTGGGTGTTATGCCAAATG
This sequence comes from Brachyhypopomus gauderio, assembly GCF_052324685.1. Classification (NCBI taxonomy): domain Eukaryota; kingdom Metazoa; phylum Chordata; class Actinopteri; order Gymnotiformes; family Hypopomidae; genus Brachyhypopomus; species Brachyhypopomus gauderio. The sequence continues at coordinate 6,090,485 of NC_135227.1, read as the reverse complement.
TCAGAGTTCCAGCTCGTTCACTTCCTCCACATTCATCTTGCCAATAGGATCAAAGGCTCTGAAATAGCAACAGAAAGCTCACACTCAGTACTGCAGTGGCACTCAAGAGATTTCATCAATGCAGGAAGCTTTCTGGGCACTTTGAGAGCCCCAGAACACATCACTGCAACAACCATGGGTCTCCATTATGGCCAGACAAAAGACTTAATTCAATTTTGGCAAAATGTGAAAGAGGGGGGATTTCAAACGTCAATTTAGGCCCTGACAATAGTACTGGATTTAATTAACCTAAATCATCTCATTGTAGCTGATGACAAAGAAGTCTGAGAGTGAATCATTGATGGGTAATTGTTCTGTGAGCTCTTTCTGTACAACTCCGTCAATGTCTGAGCAGAGCTGTCAATGGGGGATAGAGGGGTAAATATCTGAGCAGAGCTGTCAATGGGGGATAGAGGGGTAAATGTTTGATTAGGGGTGATGGCACTTTGCAAGACCTGACAATGGAATTCCAAAATATCCTGGCAACAGATCGGAACCCAGGACTACTTTAGAAGTTCGGGTTTTGGGAGGAAATGTACTATTTGACTGAGCTGAAAAGAAATCTCACACTAAAAAACAAAGACTGAATCTCTTGGTAATACTGCAGGTAAACCATTTGAACTCCAGTGAACTGAAACAACACAGAAGAATCGGCAGTGCTGTATCATTGACAGCAGCAGCTCTGGGCTTTGTATGACTTAATGATCAGCATGTGAGTCTTGTTCTGCTGTGTTCAGTGGGCTTTGGGTAGGCACCATTCTATTACAGACCTACGTTTTAGTCACTGATTTTTTACATTAACTAACAGTCAATTCTCTTAGGTCTTACTTTGCGGCAGTCGTCACATGGCGCCTTGCTTTATCTAAGGCCACACGTTCTCATTCTGAGGTACATGCTGTAATTGACAAAGCCTGGGTGCACTTGGGCAAAGCATATTGGATTGCTGTCGCAGAGAGGAATACAAATTCATTCCATATCTGTACCCCTCCAACAAAACTTTCCATCCAATTATTGGGCTCCTTGTAAATGATAACTCTGCAATCGCTCAAGCATAAAACAAGAAGATGAAGACGAGTCTTACTCTCACATCATTTCATTTCATTTCATTGACAAGCTCTCAGTTCGCTGTTAAATTTAGAAGATTACAAACAGAGCTGAATCTCGAGCACCCAATCCAACAGCTGTAATCATATGCAGCACTGGTCACAAATTAATCTACATATTTTAATAAGGTGGGTGTTACAGGGAAGGTGTGTGCCGACGTTTAACGGATTATCACGTGCCATCCCCAGTGTTCAGAAATTGAATAAATATCAGTAAAATAAATGCAGCAGAATGTGCAGCGATAGTGCCTCCCGCCGTATTCCTCTAGATCTCACATTCTCATTCGTTTCATTTCTCCCTCTTCCAACAGACGAGTGGGGAAAAGGTCTTAGCTGAGACCCCCGCTGTTCTCATTCTTGGGCCGATTAACAGAATGCACATTTATCAGAGTTCAACTTTCTGCAAATTCTAATACTCACTTCTCTTCTGGCTTGTAATCTTAGCCGTTACTGTTTCATAAGTGGGTGCAGAATTCAGGCCTGACAGCTTTACACAGAATTAAACCCAATTCAGTAAGGACATCTTCGCAAGTGTGGTTGCACAAGGGAACTTAGAGAGTTTTGTGTAGTTTAAATTCCCAGATGTTTTGCAGTATGGTTAATTCATCCAAGTCTCCTAAGAGTTTTACATAGTTCATAGACTTTGAAGGAATCACTTTCATCCTGCGGAATGTGTATTATTTTGCTACGAACAGTGATAAGGCATAAAAACTTTTATTCTTTAATAATTTTCTTAAATTTCTCTCTAGCAAGCAAGCCAAGCTGACTTTTTTTTACAGTTGTATAATCCTTTGCGCCCATTTATTTAAAAGATACTAAACCAAGCATCCCTGACACTAAAATAATGAATGAGTAAAACAAAAACTTATTAGAAAAACTAAATATTGGAAGTAAATGGTCAAACAATCTAAAACAGCCCATAAAATATTCTTAGTAAAAAAGGAATGCGAGGTGATCTGTAGTGATTTGTTAAAGTGCTCTATAGCCACGCCCCTTCCCCCCACTCTGATAGCACAGATAGGATGGAAGTGAGACCTCGTTGGTGGTGGCAGTGCTGACGGACAGCCTGCAGACGTGATGGGGTGTCTGGGGCTCTTGGGTGAACTGCAGGGGGAGATAAGGGCAGCTGCTCATGTAAACTGGGATCTAAATGGAGGGAGAGGTCAGCGGCAGGCCTCGTCCTCACTGATGCTATCAGTGCCATCGCATGGCTCACTGCATCTTTAACACCATGCCTAAAGTTGCCCCCTGACCCACGGATGAACCCAAAACTGTTTTAGTAAGAAACGCGAGCACGCACGCACACACACACACACACACACACACACACAGACTAAGCAGCGACAGGAGCACAGAACAAAAAAAACCCAAGTGTCATAATGACACAGAGAGCACAGTGCAGCAAAATAACAAATTTTATCCATATCTCAAAGAAACCCCTATCACACAAGTTAAAGAGTAGTGAAAAGCACCATTATCAGCATTCAACCTCAGTCTGAAGAACATCCATCTCTTGAAGAGGACTCTTGAAAGGAAAAGAAAGTCTTAACATCATCTACTTCTGTGAAGCCACCTTGTGAGATACTTGTGCTCATGTTTAATTATTTGGTTTAATACAAAAGACCTAAATAATCCACATATGTAGGCATATGTAGCCTGGCCTCTCCCTTTTATTCCACTAGTAACACCTAAAGAACCCACAGACACATGTAGCCTGGCAAGAATGGCACTTCTAATAACTGTAAGAGCTGTTTAGTGATGCAATTATCCCAGAATTACTGAACCAGGTCTTCTAGTAAAGTCATTTGGGTCTCCTGATAGAGTGCACGTTCAGGACAGAATGCACTTTCCAGGAGTTAAGAGACATCACCAAAACTACTGATAATAAATGAGAGAGTGGAATGACTTTTTAATTGAGGGGCCAGAGCTGCCTGGTGCTCCCACATTCTTCCAGTCACTCTCCTCGCAAACACACGCCACACCAAACCAGCTATTCTTTATCCTTCCACCTCACTGAGCTCCGAGCAGAAGGGAATGGCGGAAGGATACAGTGTCAGTGCTGTGGCCAATATGTCTGTTTGCAAATATTTGTGGGAGTGTGCTACTTTGTGAGAGGCCTTTGTTTGCTAGTGTATCACTATATGTCTATATATATATATATATATATATATGTGTGTGTGTGTGTGTGTGTGTGTGTGTGCGTATTGTATGTGAGAGAGGTCAGGCCAGCTCTCTGGCTGTCAGCTGTGGCGCAGCAGGGTGCTGATAGGATTTACTCTGTGCCCTGTGAGACTGTCTCGGAGGTCCTTGGGGCCATTAGAGCCAGCGGTGAAGCTCTGCTCCTGTGACATTCTTATATTACATCAAAACCGTGTCAAAGCACATCCGCACCGCTCTGTAACTACAGGTTGACTGAGGTCACTGTATGAAGAGAGGATGTCTGGGCAGGGCACGACCTTGGCTATGTCAGCCTTGTATTCCAGATTGGCTGGTTTGCTGTTAGAGTGGTGGTTAACATGATATAATGCTCTTTAAAGGTGATAATTGAAGGATTTTTGACAAGCTTTCAAATGGCCAACAATTTAACTTTTCTAGAAAAAAAACACAAAAACTCTTGTTGAAAAAGCACACTCAAAATGAATGTTACAGTTCTAGAGAGAGAAAAATTGGGTAGTCACAAGAATGTGGTACTCCAAAGTACCGACAGCCAAAATTTACACCTTCTCCCAAGATGGAACTATTAATGGCAAGACAGCCAGATATATGCTGTAGGGTAGAGGACTTTTAAAGGAGAATGCCTGAAAAAAACCGACAGAAGAAAGCTAGAGCTATTATCGCAATCACTGAATGGAATAATGGAAACAACCAAGAGCTGGGTGGGTGGGTTAAAGACATGGCGGCAGGGAGGACTGTCTAATAGACTAAGCCTGTCGAATCTCTGTCAGTGACCCAGAAGAACCATCTTGTCTCCTCCCCCACCCTCACCCAGTCAGAAAACCTAGGGAGCGTTAAACACACACACACACACACACACACACACACACACACACACACACACACACACACACACACACACACACACACACACACACAAATACATATATATCCTTAATCATCTTCCTAAATGCCCAGGCCTCTCTTTCTTTTTTTTTTTTTTTTTTTTTGGAGTGAGACGCAGCCAAAAGTTAAAGATAAAAAATGTTTTTCTTTTCTCAATACTCATACTCAGCCCTGTTCCATGTTGTTACATTAGATATTCACAATCACTATACAGCAACAACTAGATTCCATATTTACAAACTACACACCAGCACCAACCCCTATCAGCTGTATGTTACTGCTCTTCAGAAACACATTATGCCTGTGTCTCCGTTCTTAGCCTTTGTAAGTATAAACGTTGCCCAAGCACCTATGGTGACCCATTTCTGTTCAGTGAGTCCCTCAGGAGATATACAGGAACCCTGAAGGCCTGTATAAGAACTCTGCATTTATTAGCTGAACTGTCTCCACGCAATTAATGTGATCACATCATTTAAGTAGCGGTCATGTGTATCACACTGTGGAAAGCAAAGGTGAAATAATCTGTCATGTTAATGTGAATTATAGAAACAAGTCTTATAGGACACTATAGCTGTAATCTCTTTTTTTGTTACTTGTTTTTTTTTTGTTATTCATATAAACTTTCTCATATAGAATTTCTCAACTCAAACATATAAAATAATGCAATAATAGTTCCATTCAAGCAAAGAACTCGACAAATAATTCCCTTATATGCCTTTTCCTGGCTCTGCAAGAGGAAGTGAGTGTATATAAAGTCTTGAATGGGGAATGGAGTCAGTGCTGATGCTTGTGCACATTGTCCTACTGTGCTTTCTAATTACAGTGTAAAAAGATGAAGGTGAGTTGTGGCGGAGCCCCATGAGGTTGGCTGGGTAACTGCTGAAACTGTTATCATATAAAAACTCTTCTTCTTCCAGGAAGCTCTTTCCTGACGAGGACTGGGCCTGACTCATCCTGAGGCCTAATTTACAGTAACTGGGATGGCTGGATGTGGCTCAACCACCCCCCCCCCCCCCCCCCCCCCCCCCCCCTCCCCAACCAAGCGACACATACACACTAGTTCCTTCTCTAATTTTAGTACGGATATCTCACTCCTTGACATGTTCAAGGCTGATTTACACTTGGACCACAAGCACAGCTGTCGCAGCAATCACACTGTGCTCCCTGCCACTGAGAATCATGATTCCCACTCCACTGTAGGAATACTAATAATAAAAAGTACAGTGTAAAAACATAGCAGTTGCACACGAATGCAACAGGATACCACAGTTAACTTGTCCACGCTTACATGTGCTGGTTTAAATTATACCTCTTCATGCCACGAGCAAAAGCCGAATTCACAAAGATTGTCTTCTGCAGAGCAATTCATCTGACAACCTTCCCAAACAGTTTGAGGTAAAAGACAATAACTACACGTTCCATGCATGTATGCATGCAAGCAGAGAGAGAGAGAGAGAGAGAGAGAGAGAGAGAGAGAGTGTAAAAGACAAAAACTGCCCTGTCAATCACAGGGACCGTATTGCTGAGGAGGGGAGAGAATCGAGGTTGGAATCAAAAGAAGAAAACAAAAGGCTCCCTCAGCCCCAGTCCTCTGCCTGCATCCTGTTCACAAAACACTACAATTACACTGTACTCCTGTGCGAAGATGCTCCCATATAAGACCCCAAAGAGCAGCAGAGATTATTCATTATGTTTTATCGGGGTGGGACACACAAAAGCTAAACGTCTTCGCCGATCCAACTTTCTGTGTTGGCAGAAACGGAGGCTGCCTTCATATCCCCATGGCCTGCTGCTCTTCCTGTGGTAGTGGATAATCCTGTTCTCTCCCTAGTGGGGTCCATGTGCATGCACTGCTGCTAAGTCATTTCAAGGGTGATTAAAAACCCTCCTAAATTATTGTATCACACAAATGGTATAATTAAATTAATATTGGATGTAATAATTACTCTGTGATTTCTAATTTTTCATACAAGCAGTTGCTTTGTTGCTTAAACCATTAGCATTTGTCTGGCACAATTAACAATTTCTTTAATGAGATTCATGTGCGTGTGTATGTGTGTGTGTGTGTGTGTGTGTGTGTGTGTGTGTGTGTGTGTGAGTGTGTGTGTGTGTGTGTGTGAGAGAGAGAGAGAGAGAGAGAGAGAGAGAGAGAGAGAGAGAGAGTGCATGTGTGTGTGTGAGTGTCCATGTGTAAGTCCATGACAGGCAAAGACAACACAAAAAGTAAAGGTTTAAAAAAACATGAAAACTTGGCATTTCATAGCAGACCTACAGAGGGACAAGCTACCACTGACATCTCCGTAGTCCTTGTACAAGTCTGAGAATCCTGATGAATTTCAGGAGTGATGATTCTTTGCTCCCCACCACTAAGCTGGGGACAGGACTCTCATCTTTGCTTCTAGTGGTTTCAAAGAGGAAGAAAACAACAAATAAACTGAGGTTAGAATGGCCAAAACTAAGAGACAAAGTTATTCAGAGATATAAAGACACAAGAGACTTATTTAAACAATATTTGACCTTCGGAGTTCAATGTGTTCGATATTCATTTTCCATTATAAAGTCAGTATAATATACAAAATCTGCTTAATCTCATTTCGATAGTGTGACCTTATCTGACTGCAGCCATATTTACCATTTTCCAGACACATTTTCAGGATAGCACATGCTGAGCTAAACCCATTATAATGACAAGACCAGGTGTTAGTGCATCCAAAATGCAATTGATGGGCAGGTGCTGGCGAATGAAACACAGAGCGAGGGAGAGGGAGAAAAAACTCTTTCTCCTTTTCTAAACCCCATCTGAACAAACCAGTGTCTGGTGGTGAGATAGAGGCACTCTCACACCCACTCCACTGTCAGAGGGGATGGAAATGTTCCTGCTTTATCGAGGAGTGTAATTGCTGTCTTGTTTGGTTAAGAGATTAGGAGGCTGAAACTCTTTGTGTGGTCTTGCTGATTGGACAAACAGGGAAGACCAACGGCTCCAGCACTACAGGTCCCGCCTGGCGCTGTACCACGAGTGGACAAGTAGAGAAAGAGAGAAGGGGTGGGGTGTGTGTGTGTGTGTGTGTGTGTGTGTGAGAGAGAGAGAGAGAGAGAGAGAGAGAGAGAGGGAGAGACAGAGGAAGAGAGAGTTCAAGAACCAGATGACAAATTACTATTCAAAGCTTTCCGATGTATACGTTTTTGCTCAATTCTGTATTTCCTTCATAAGCCTCTGAGCTCTCCACACACACACACACACACACACACACACACACACACACACACACACACACACACACACACACACACACACACACACACACACGCACACACACGCACACACATGTGCACACATGCACATAGAGCAATGAGTGAGAAGCAGCTTTCTTGTCACCATGGCTCCAATCACCGTGGCAAAGCTCAGGGATCATGTTTGATATTGTCAGATGGCCTGGAAAATTAAAAACCCAATTAAAGGAGCTGTTCAGGGGTCGACTCCTCTGCATATCAAAAGCCCTCCTCTGGCTATTCTGCACAAATTATATCCCTTAACAGCTCACTTTGCCCAGGATGCAACCCCACAGCACTTAGGGACTAATAAGTGCTTTCCAGCTCAGACTTGCTTCAAATACAAACCTCTTCTGAGGCAGTGAGGGAAAAAAGGAAGGTCATAATCAAGCTGTCATTTTTAGCCCATTTCTACTGGCTGGCCCTGCACAAAGGTCTGACAGGGAAAGAACGAATCCAGGAAATCAGATGGAATGAAGAAAGAAACAGAAAAGGCAGTTTGTTCATTCTGCAACAACAGAGTAACTCCAGTGACAGCACCTCTTCTGCCAAGAAACATGACGTTTGTGCATTTATTTATCCTTCAAGACAATAAAAATCACTTTAAAATATCTCCTGTCCAGTGGCTCCTTTTGCCTGTGTGTTACCCACGTTTCATTAATTCTTGTACAGTGGTGAGAAAGGACAGAGAGAAATGGCCAGTCAGCCTTAATGGTATTCGTCTCGCTGTGGGACATTAATATTCAGCCTAATGTTTCTGATAACAGGGCTCGAGGCCATAAAGAGCTGGCAGCCCAGACAGCGTTATTAAGCTGCTGAAGTGGAATGATGCTCAGTCGTGTTGGGGATCAAATGCTAGAATACACACGCCGCCTTCTCTTCACGGTGACCCCACACAACGCTGGGATCTCCCATCACACACCACCGTGACCCCCCCACCCCCAATGCCTGTTTCAGAGAGACAGGGCAATTCAATAGGAGATATTCAATTTTATTTTGATGTCTCATTATTTTCGGGTTCAATTTACAGTGCTTTAACATAATTTCAATCCGTGTTTTAAGTGATGAGTAGGCAAGGGGAGCAGAAAATTGCTTCACTGCACAATTCTAGTGAAGGTTACACCATATGCTGCATAGAAAGCACAAATCAGTGTTAGAGGCTACTAAAGTGACCCTTTATTATTATTATTTTATAATTTTTTTGTACCTCTTAGATTTTCTGTCTTTTTTAGGCAAGTCACAAGTCTTCAACTTCAGGCCTTTTAGCTCCATCTCATTTACATCTAATGACATGATAATACACATTAGCAGACTATTTTAAATAATTACATCCTTACAATCATTCCCCCCTCAACCTTTCCCCTAAATGTCCTGCCACATGGCTTTTTTCAAACTTTCATATTTCTAATGGTAATAACACAAAATGCTTTTTCCAAAGAAACAATATATAATAATATGTCAGCGAGAAGAGAGATTGAGCAATTTTCGAATGGTGACAGGGGTGAATAGGACATTAAGTTCCTTTCTCTGGTGGCGGTGGGTATTTTTTCTGTCAGTTGACAGGGTTAGCTGCAAGCAGGTGGAATTTAAAGAGATACAAGAGTGACAGCTCACCTGTCGAGGGCACCCCCAGCCTTTAAAATAAGACCTACTTTAATTCTGCTAAAATCCTGAAGATTCAAGTCAAAAGATGAGAGAAGGGGTAGAAATGTCCCTATCTAGCTACATGGACAGGACTTCTGTTAAAGACCATAGCATGCCCATATTTACACGTCCATGGAATGAGAACTGAGAGAGGTTCAACAGAGGAGAAACCGATAGAGAGGCAGAGCGGAGGGCAGTGAGACAGACAGACAGACAGACAGGAGGAGACAGAGACGCTTGTTGACAGAGGCAAGTGTGTGACAGAATGCTGATCGCTGAGAGGGACATGAACCTTGTTAAACAAATTCATGCATACCTAAGCTGCACATCAAAAATGGCATTGTCAAGAGAAGGATGCCCAGTACAAACACTGAATAAATGAGGCCCGGAGAAGCCTTAGATTAACTTTTAGATGTTATTTCAGAGAGCCTCATTTAAAACCTGTATAATTAAAACAGGGTATAAATTGTGTACTCTAACAGTTTAAGTTATGATATTTCAGACACAAGTAAGCACATTTCTTGCTGCTCTGAAACACAAGGGTCTCTCCTCAAATACAGTGATTTGCTGGAGTGTGGATAATAGCTGTGTATGCCTCTTATTAGCAGGGGAGAAGCTGAAGAAACCCAGTCACATTTGACAGATGCAAATAAAACACACAAAGTAGAACTAACTGATATTCAAATCATGTGTGAATGTGCTTGGACTGTTCAGGATGTGTACCAGCCTGCACTGTGTGTGTGTGTGTGTGTGTGTGTGTGTGTGTGTGTGTGTGTGTGTGTGTGTGTGCGCGTGTGTGTGTGTGTGTGTGTGTGTGTGTGTGTGTGTACGAGCGAGCGTAAGGCTTCATAAATGAAATCAAGGTTTTTATAGTGTCACTATTGTTCATTTTCCCCGGGTAATATTCAGAGGGAAAGTCGTCCATCTGGAAGAGAAAGCAGTGCTCCCTCGCGTGCCTTTCTGAATGGATTCCTCACAGTTGCACTGTGCTGGTCAAACAAATTCAATTACTGCAGCAGTATGTAAGTAATTTTATGTAAATTATAGTGTTAATGTTCTGCGTCGCCCCGCTGCCGGCGATCGACTGCTTTTTTTTTTCCTTCTTCTTCTTTTTTTGTGTTCTGGCTGCTCCTCTTAACAGTCACCATCTGCAATGAACATGTACGTTTAAGACGACCAGACTAAAATCTATTCTGCCATCCTTCCCCCTTCTCTTTCTCTGTACATGCTAATGAATATTCGCCCTGGCGGACTGTTTGGCTTGGGGCTAGCAGTTGTGTGTGTGTGTGTGTGTGTGTGTGTGTGTGTGTGTGTGTGTGTGTGTGTGTGTGTGTGTATTGGGGGGGTATTTAAGATGCACAGTCTCGGTAATGTCAGCCTTCATGCTGCCAAGCTGAAGTGCAATATTACTGTGGTTTGTGGCACGCTAACAGGCCAGTAAGATAGTTCCTAAGTAACTTTAACATGGGCTTTATCTACACAACTGCGGACAAATGCACGTTAAATTCCTCCACAAGCGCCATTGCTGTTAAGGGGGAAACGCCATGTGTTGGTGGTTGTACCGTGACGTGCGGTGCTCGCAGACCTCCACCTACGGGACTGGCGTTGAAATATTCGCACCGATGTGAAATGGAGGGCGGATGAATAATACATGGGCTGTGCTGTTTTCTCACTCCCGCCGTTCATCGTCCTCACCAGGATCAGTGCGCGGTGCTTAAATTTACACCTGCCGATGATGGAGTGGTCCTGGTTATGGCATAGAAATTAATTCTTTAGGGTTAAACGCTGGAACTAAGTTATACTTCAACAAAGCACCTGCTCCGCAGTTACATTAAGTGGAATAAATAGTACCAGATCCGTTTGGGTTTTACGGTCCTCACACCTGGCAAATCCTTCCGCACCACGCTACTTTCCCGCCTTTTCTGTGACTGTGGTTTTGTCATCGCGCGCCCACTGCGACTTATCCACTGGCAAAAAGGATCGATAATCAATCAATCAATTTGTTTTAAATAATGTGCTAAACATTTCCAGCCGCCCGAGGCAGTCGTTAGCGCCATAAAAAACAGTGACGGGTATTTTCAGAGAGATCCCAGGCTCATAAGGATCGGTGATAAAGACATGATGAGTGTGAGAGGGAGAGACAACTGATGAAAAGCTGTACTTCATTATCAGAAGGGCAAACAGTGAAGGGTTTCTGATCACTTTTTTTTTCTTTTTCATGACTAGATGACTAGAGGACTGAGAATAGAATAGCCGCAGTGATAATAGGCTTGATACATATTCTGCCAAAAAATTATATCATGTTAATGAGGTGGCTTAGAGGGCTCATGCATTTTGTAAGAGGAATTTCCTATGTATTAGTATAATTACCAGTGATGAGAAAACTAACTGAATTTTCTCTCATGAGTTCATTTGAGCTCGGTGAAATTACACCACACACGAGAGAGGAAATTACCCAGCCTTCTAGAGAGGGCTCATGCCTGATTTGATCATGGCTGCTAATTGGATGATCATTTTCATAAAGCCTTTCAAATGGCTGACAGTGTCTGTCCTTCACTCCTTCTTCTCTCTCAGTCTCTCTCTCTCTCTCTCTCTCTCATTCTCTTCCATTGGAAATGAATGGACTGCAGCGACTGACAATGAGGCGTTGAGACAGTGGAGGGAGTTTGCAGAAATGCAGGAGTATTTTAAGCCAAAAGTCTACAGGTGTAATCGACTCATTCGCAAGCAGTGCTTGTCCCCCTAATTAGCCGTTCCCCCTCAAGCCGTAACAAGGACCCTAACGAGAGTGGCTTTTTCCCAATAATAATCGCCATGGATACCTGCAGGGTGAGATCTCTCCACTGTTCCTCATCCTGTCAGCCAAACTGTGGAGCACTGGGGCTTAATGAACCTGAAAACAAGACTGGGGGTGAGCACACCACCCATCCCTGTGTGAGTGCTTAGAGTGTGAGGGCTGTCTGTGTGTATTTATGTGTGTGTGTGTGTGTGTGTGTGTGTGTGTGTGTGTGTGTGTGTGTGTGTGTGTGTGTGTGTGTTATTCCTTCCTTAAACTGCATCTGTGTGTATGTGCTGCTGCACCAAGCAGCATAGCTGGGCGTAATGTAAAAAGAAACCTCTGCACTAAAGGCTGAGAAGCAAGAGTTATTGGAAATTATGCAAGTCCAGTAGAGGACAGGGCCCAGATGTAAAGAAGCAGGTGCAGATGAAGTGGGCAGCACGTTGGTAAGGCCCAGTGTTTCTAGGGTTGGATTTAGACCTGCCTCTGGCAGGGAGACATGTGGCAGCTGTGTTCTGGGTGAGCGACAGAGCCTATGAGGCATGCTAGCATGACGCCCGACCTGGAGGATGGAATGGAGACAGGGATGGGGGAGACACGGACAGAGGAGAGGAGAGGAGGAGAGGAGGAGAGGAGGAGAGGAGGAGAGGCACAGATGTGCCGGAGCCCCAGGCAAAATGAGTCATTACTGGCCAAACCTCTCCAGTGGATGTGTAGGGAGCAGGGCCCTGATGCCGGGGTGTCACTGATATCCCAGAAAAGCGAAGAACATCTGGATATCTGCCACTCTCTCCCCCTGACACCCCCCTAGTCCCTGACACGGGCTTCCCTGTACCCTAACTAGCTACCCCACACTCCACTCTGCACTGTTGGGGAGGATAAGGAAGGATAAAGCATGCTCACCAAATTATGCTCCGTGTGGGATTAAGTGCTTAAGTAAACAGCGGATATGCAAAGGTAAAACACAGGCTGAGAAATGCACAGGGCCGCCACTTCCTTCTCACTATCGTTGCTTCACAGTTGCTGGTTTTGCTGAGTGCTGAACAAAATGTGGGATTTCATGCAACTTAACGGTGACAATAACGGGCGAGCACAATTATTGGCGTGCCACCCTTTCTGTGGCAGAGGTTACTTAAGGAATAACGTTGAGGCTTCTGAATAAAGCTTCTGCTGGCGAGGTGGGAAAGATAGCGGAACAACTGGAGTGCAACAAATGCAACTTATCCAAATAACCACATTTGGGCTCTGAGGATTTCAAGAGCAGCTTCAGTGGGTGCATGTCTATCACTTGTATTTCAGCATTTAAAAAAATCAACAGCAAATCAGCATGGAACAATTAAAACATGCAAATGTGTAATCTGAAACTGTTTTACGTGAAGGCAAAACCAATCCAGCAAAAATGGTCTCCATCATACGCTAATGGTTATTATCTGTTATGAGGGGGAAAAAAATTGTGGGTGCTAAGTATCGACCATCTGGCACTAACCCAAGCTAGCATGCCATGGAACAATTGCATTCATTAGGTTAATTTATCATGGTGGTAAGCTCAATTTACTTTTGCCTCTGTGAGACTAACTCATTAAGATTCCGCACAGCGTTTCCTCAGGCCTGCTCACGATCATTCACGCCGGGTTTACGCTCAAGAAACCGTAGAAAGAGGGTCATCCGCCAGCTCGAAACTCTCCAAACGGAGGAGGCAACGAGAGGAAGGATTACGGCAGCGACGAGTGGGAGCGAGCCCTGTTCAGATGCCGCTGGAAGCGGAGGGAGAAGCCCGGGAGAGAGGGGAAAGGCAGCGAGTGGAGCGGCTCCCAGCTGCCATAAAAGAGGCGCGGGGCCGAGGCGGAGGCACGTGACTAAATGTGCTCTGATAACAGAGCAGCAGATGCCTCTCGCCGAGGCCCTTTGTTGCCGGAGCAGCGGGACTCTACACTTCTGTGGGTTCACTTCACACTGAATTCATTTGCCTACCAGCTGCCAATTTAGCCAAAGCCGTCTCCGACTTCCTGGCTTCTCCGTCGGCATGTCCCAGCGAAGGGCTCGGAGGAGGCAACGCTCCACACGGCTAGCTTCACGCTCCACACGGCTAGCTTCACTATCCACACAGCTAGCTTCACTATCCACACAGCTAGCTTCACAGTGGGTACACGTGGGAGCAATGGTCTGTCAGCTATTGCACAGCTATTGTCTTCTTTGTTGAGTAGAAGCAAACTGTAGACTTGATACAAATATGATAATAGCACAGATATTAAAGTGTGAGGATTTATAACCTTTATTATAAACCACTTTGATTTGCCAGTGTGTGTGTGAAGAGTGCTATAAAGATAATGTTGTCTTGCTTAAGCATGAATGCTTAGGGATTGTAAGGTCAGGAAATTGACTCTTTTACAAGACTGGGGTAAGAAAGTCAGTACTAAGACACTCACTTGTGATTAATTTGCATTTTTTTTGCATGTGTAACCCAACATAAATTCAAATCCATATCTTTCCCTCTGTGCCAGGATTGGAACATATGGCTTTTAAATTCGCAGTGTGCAAACCTTAGCACAAATCTGGCACGACTACCCAGGAGATCACATCCAAATATGTTGTAGTGTGTAGCGGTGTATGTGGAAGCCACTATATGAAGCTTACCCAAACAGACACATTTTGAATGTTGCACAAAGCAGCAATTATCGGCCAGGGTCCTTGAGTGTGTTTAAATGATTTTATGTTCCACTGGGTAGACTGAGCACCGTACTAACACAATCAACTCAGCATCTACATCCACATACAGTTGGCCTCTAAACTAATTGACCACAATTCATTAACACAGTGGTGGAAGCACATCACACACCAGTGCTAAATGTGTTGGCTTCTGCTCCATTTGCTGCCTTTGTATAATACACTAAATGTATTAAAATCCTCCAGAAACTCGGTTCAGACACACTGACAATGACAAATGTGGATAATCCTTCTCAAATCTTAGAACAAGCAACAGAAACTCTAAAAGAAGCAAAAAAAAATGTAAATGTTTAAAGTATCAGCATTAAGGCTTAGCTTCATATGTACACTCCACCAGTCATAAGAGGGACATTCACTTGGAACCTCTCTGTCTTTACTCAACTAAGAAGTTTGAACTTTTCCATGGGCATTTTCCCCTATTATTTCAATGTATCAGTGCATGCTGAGAACACCGACTGGAGGGTAAGGGCGTTTGTAACCAGTCAGGAGCCCATTACTGTGATAGTGTAACAAATCAAGATGGAGGTTTTGTTCCACTCTGGAGAAGAAGATAATTCTTGTAATGGCAGAGGCAAGCTGACTTCACTAAATTGTTCTGCCTTGTTCATGAACAAAGGCAAGTGCGCACCCCCCCCCAACACACACACACACACCCAATCGTCACCCCCCTCACCGTCACTCTAGCATGCGAGTGGAGAATAAGAAAACCCCCCATTTCACAAGTTGGTGAATGATAAAAAGTTTTTGATTAAGGCTAGGGATGTTCTATTTCCCCCTGAATACGGAAACAGAAAACGGAAGGCTAGAGGATTAATCTTAAGGCAGTCATTTTACTGCCTCTCAGCGCTGCTGTCACCGTGGTGAAGTGGTGCCCCTGTGAATA
Organism: Brachyhypopomus gauderio; assembly: GCF_052324685.1. Taxonomy (NCBI): domain Eukaryota; kingdom Metazoa; phylum Chordata; class Actinopteri; order Gymnotiformes; family Hypopomidae; genus Brachyhypopomus; species Brachyhypopomus gauderio. Next base: position 6,074,980 of record NC_135227.1, on the reverse strand, counting down.
ATGGTGTGTCCGTCAGGAAGGGATATCAGACCCAGATTGGGATTTTCTTGGGGAATAATGCAAGCAGGGGACAATGGATGATTCATAATGTACAGTTTTAGCCAAGCGGTTGTAGCCATTGTAAGGGGGAGGGTATTAGTGTGATCCCGTAGCAGACCACAGGGGCATGACAGCAGGCATTGTCACTCCGTGTCTCAGAGGAGGGCCATCCTCTGGTTATAAATACTTCCACAATAGCTTCCAGAAGCCTTGTGCTCAAATGCTCGCGTCAGGATTTTCAAAGTAGTTTTCATGCCACGCTGTACACATTTGACTGGATTCTTATGCTACTGTTGTGCAGGCACAGAGATTGCAGAAAATGTGGGCTAACTTGGTCAACAGTGCCAGCTTCAAGGACGTCCTCATAGTGTTATTCACATGCTTTGAGTTTTTTATTATTTTTTGTAATAGAATGACTGTACTGAGATTGAGATGCCACTGCTAACAGAGTTGTCTGGTCTACAGTCATGTGTGCATCACCTGTCTGTGGAGGAGCTTTGGATTTAGAGTGGGCCGACAACCATCAGTGGTTCAATTTGATATTTAATTTAGACTTTTATAGGTGTCAGAGAGGATGACGAATACCATTTTCCAGGCTCACATCAGTCCAAAGGGAGGAAGCATAAATTTCTACTGACTGCAGCACTGGACCAGACCAAGGCAATAGGAGATTTACCGAGCATACTGGACACTGGCCTCCATAGCATGCTGACCAGGCCTGTGCTGACAGCTTCATTGGAACATCAGATCAAAATTAGCATTCTAAGCAATTGTGATGGAAAAAAGGTGTGAAGAACCCAGTGTAGAAGATCTGAAACACAGCAGAATGTTCATATTCAGCACAGGACTCCAGTTGTAGCTTATCATTTCCACTGTCCTTATAAATAACAAAATGTCAGCTCAAACAATTAATCCACAATTAATCATGAGTTTTAGCAATATTATGCAAAATAATTTGGATTTCCTTTGACTTATGGTTGTAGGAAGCGGAGCAATTTTCCATAAGGGTAATCTTCAGGGACCAGCACGTTGCTTTATAAACTAATAATCTCCTAATAGACCTTTTTATTGTAATTTATAGGTTCCTACATTAGCCTTTTTGTATTAGTAATTATTTCTAAAATACCAAAGAGTCATCTTTGCCTTCCTGGTCTTTCTCTGTAGCTGATGTATGGCCTGGTTCTGGCCTGATGCTGTCTTCGCGAGGTGTGACATTTGAAAATATTTATAGCTCAGGCATATTACAGGCCTGGCTCTGAAGGTGACCAGTGACTCTGCCTCAGCCTCTTAATTAATAGAATCCGCTGCCTGTTCCACTTGTCTTGTTTACATACCCGGTGCTATCAAACAAGGGTGAATGTGGAACCGTTAACTAAAAGCGGCTTACAAACACAGTTTTGCTCCGTACGAAACTACTCCCGATGATTCTTCGCTAGGGTATGAAAACCTTTAATATTTTATTGATCTGATGTAAGCCTTCTGCCCAAAGTGGCAATTAAAATTCAATTAAACTGACTGAAAGCATCATATTAAATTTCATCTCTTTACGAGCTTCCAGGAAATGCTGCAGGACAAATTTCGAATATAATCACACCCTTTTCAAATTATATCATCCAGTTCAGTCTCCATAAAAGTGACACTTTTAGGTATACTTCCAATATTTTTAAGTATAACCCTTTAATGAACAAAGTTTATAGCCTTTAAATCAATTATTATTGGATATTTAACCCAAGCTGGGCGCTTTTGTTTTACATGCTGACATAGAAATTACTACAATTCTGCTCTTCCATCTATTTCCTATTCCCTGGAAACTCCTCCCTCAAAATTCTAATGAAGGGTTCCTCTGGCCTGTATGGCATTTCTGTCTTGCCCCTTTGCTGGGCCTGTGTGTGTGAGCGCATGGCACTTAGCCTAAACTGTATACATAAACTGTAAGGGAAGCTTCAGTAAATGGTAAAAACCTCCACCACAAGTGTTTTATATAAATCCATACATAAACGTGTCACACTTTAATCGTGATCTTAATATGAAAATGACACACAGTCGCTTTGTTGGTTTAACACCTGTGAGTAACTGGGGTTTATTCACCTTTCATGTTCCCTCATCAGTCATTACATATTCTCAGGCCACTTTGTGGTCTGTTCCGGCCTGTGTTTTATACACCACAATTACAAAATACCTTGTGAGTCTTTTTGATATGTGCTCCAACGGTTGGAGGATGAACATGACCATATAACATCTCCAACCATGATGTACAACTACACGCCAATGGGGACAAGTGGGAACAATTGATTGCCAATTTAACAGGCCAGATTAAGCAGATCCATATGAAACCATCACAGGCATTCTAACAGTCTGCTGTGTTACTGCTGGGTTACGTTCCCCACCGCCGCCCTCCATGCCTGTGTTGTATGAGGACTGTTTTAACGCTGTGATCGGGAAAGTGGGAGGTCGTTATGATTGAGCCTCTCTCTGGGTTTTCCCAAAGTGTGTGCACCGTCTGATCAGTTAAGCAGTTCTACCCGCAGCCCAAACCTCTTCCTGCTGCCACGCTCGTTTAAGCCGTGCGAGAATACGACGGTCTTGTTCCCCCGGTCCCATGTGGAGTGGGGGGGGGGGGGGGGGGGGGGGGGGGATACAAGAGCGTGAGATACTGAGCGATATTTAATCACGACAGCCTTAATCTCAGCTGACCTGCAACTGGAAATGGCAAGCGGCTCCAAAGAAGGAATGCGATTGCACCGGTTCCATGATGCGTTTATTAGTAACTGTGTCTAATCTGGTGCGTGCGCCTAGCAGGGCTTATCTAGGACGGAGGTGCGGAGCAAAGGAGGATGAGGAGGGAAATCCCTGCACATGAAACGCTTACACCAACTCGACCTCCTCCTCTACCCGTGAGGTTCGAAGCGCCGTGGAGGCGCGCGACTGAAAGGCCGGCGTGAGGTGCCTGCACACGCCCTCCGTCCCCTCGTCAGGGACACGGGAGTTGCGGACGCGGTCTCTGTTCCTCCGGGGCAGGCGTCCTGGCGGGGAAAAGGGGGAGGTGAGGCGCACGGGCTGCCTCGCTCCTCTCGTAACGTCTTCCGGCCCCACCACGAGCGCCTCTCCCTCTAATTTTGTTTGAGTATATGGCTCAGTCATCTCGGGTTTTATTGACTCAATCTCAGGAAGCGTCGTGGTTCTCCGCAATGCCGCTCACGGCCGCGGTGCATCCGCCGACTTCTTGATTCCGCACTCAGTCATTTAAGGCCTTTATGGAATTGCAATTTCAGGGCTCAGTGCTTGTTTTTCTAAAATCTACTCAAGGAATTAGTTACTCCAGCCACAAATCAGACGAATTTATGCACAGTTATAACACAGTTTATGGCCTCATGGTACATTGCTTCAAAAACAGCAGATGTGAAATTATGATAAATATAATGAATATTTTTTCCCTCTTCTCGGACAATCTAGTGAAGTTAAAGCGGTTCTAGAGCGTATTTACTAACCCTGTACAATACATTTAATGTCCTAGTGGTGGCCACTGACACAGCGTGATTAATGCCGCGCTCTCTTTCATTACAGATAAGAGTGGCAGTGCAGCCGCCAGATAGAAAGCACGCCATAAATCTCAGCTAAAATGAGCAGTCAAATGATCACTCATCAGAAATGAAATCTACATACATTAACACTAACGGTCAGTCTGCTGGGGACGTAAACATGAGGGGTGGGGTCTTGGCTGCAGCTTAACGCGGGGCGGTGGGACGACGCTCAGGGGGAGGGGCGGGCACAGGTTCCGATGTTGTAAGGGGTGAGGTTGAGGGTGTTGGGGGGGGGGGGGGGTAACCTGGGGAGGGTGAGTAGACACATGTTCTCTGCACACCAGACGGCCCATCATTACACTAAGAGCGATGAGCTGGGTGGAGGGGCACAGACAAGAGGCACCATAGAAGGACATAATGTTGATCCATTCTTACAATTAATCAATGCATGTATTAGACAGTGATGGCTGAAACCCATGTGCTGCTGACAAAATGATATTTCATTGCGTGTTTGGGAGCAGTATTATGCCTCAGAGGCTGTGCGACAGAACCCTGTCATTTATTCTGTCTGGGGCTGTGACAGCCTCCAACCTAGCCTCAGCAAAGCAGGAACATTATCTGTGCTCCCAAGACGTTTTGCACCAGGGCTAAGCTTATGAATGACGATAATAGGCAGGCAGAAATGTAAGACAATGATAATGTTCTTTCTCTGCCTCTCTCCCATTTCTTCCCTTCTTCCTTCCCTCTTTCTCTCTCTGTCTCCATCTCTCTCTCTCTCTCTCTCCGCGCTCTCTCTCTCGCTCTTTCTCTCTCTCTTTCTCTCTCTCTCTGCAACAGCTCCCCCATCCTCTCCCGCCTACCCTCAGACTAAAGCATATGTCGAGATAAAACATGCATGGGAAATTAAAAATAAACACATAGTTTGATTGCTCTTTGTTTTTCGGCTAAGGGGGAACAATTATATCTTCATAATGAAATGAAGCATTTTAAACAGATTTTTTTCTCTCTCTCTCACTTACGCGTTTCCTCTCACAGCATGGCATATGGCAGGAACAGGCTGAACCGTCACATTTGCAGCGGAAATGAAACTGATTCTGAATTCTTTACAAAAAGTTATACAAATTTAGAGCTTGAACCACTTTCTAGCCAAAAGAGCCATCAACCACGAAGATGACAGGAAGAAGGTACATGTTTCAAACATTTAACATACCTCTTGCATATTTCTGCTTTTCTAAATGAATACCTGCTAAAACACAGGCTACATACTGTATATCCTAAGTCTTACTGTAATGTGTTTCTTTCGCACGCACGCACACCAATTCTTACACCATATGCGTACCGATCCATGCAGTACATCCTGCCTTTGTGGACTGTCATTAGCACCCTTGTCCCCCCCCCCCGGCTGTGGCCAGTGATGTGGAAGAGCGTCTACTGTCCTGGTCTCCAATGAAGGTGCAATATGCTCACTGTTATTCCACAATCATTTGCACCAAGCCCTTGCAATGAAATCATCAGCTCATTTGCTCTCAATGTGGTCTCATATTCTCCCCGATCACAACCAGTAACTCTACCAAAGTCATGATCATTATGGGCACCTTATGGAGTATTGAGTCATTAGACGCCTTATCTCAGTAACATTTCAGGCTTTTTAAATATACAAAGCTCACTCAAGATAGTTTTGTTGAAAGTATTTGGGTTGGGGGAATCGTAATTAACAATAAAGCTATACTACTACTACTACTACTGTGCTGTGTTGACCATGGGAAAATCTAAAATGACTAAATGTATAAAAATTTACAGCTCTACTGTCTCTGGCTGCTACGACAGAACACTAAATATTGCTTCAACAAGCCCAAAACAAACAGCATAAAACCTTAAAAAGATATTGTGTGAATGAGTTATTGGGAATTTTAAACCCGATGGCCTTTTTTGCAGGACATGGAGCCAGTATGTACGTATGTTATTTGTAGCACACTAAAGAACCACACCAGTAAACAGTGGCAGAAAACAGTGAAACTAACTTTATTGGTTACCAAGCTAACAATGGCCTTAGTTTATGCTACACTGGGTTGTGGCTTCAAGGCTGATTGATCTGTGTAAACTGTAACGATCCACTGGCTGATTGAACTGAATCAGTTAATTAATTGATTAGTCATCATACAGTATATGGCACCTATGTTGATATGTCCTTTGGCCTCCAGGTAAAAGCTGAGTTCATGCACACATCTGCAGGAAGATCGTTGTGTCCTTCCTGTCAGCATCTGGTGATGGAGCAGCTGTGTGTCTCTGTTCACTTGTTCCAAATCCCTCAGTGATCTGCAGGTCTTCACTGGGCACCTGCGACTTTTACAGCAAACTAGGTGTCAATGGAAGTTTAGACTTATTAAAGCTGATCTCAACTAAACTTCAGTGCAGTATTCATGCAGTATATGCAACACACAGCCGTGTACACACTCACAGATATGCAACACACAGCCATGTACACACTCACAGATATGCAACACACAGCAGTGTACACACTCACAGATATGCAACACACAGCCATGTACACACTCACAGATATGCAACACTTAACTGTACACACTCACAGATATGCAACACATAACAGTATTCACACTAACAGCTGCAATACACAGCTGTATACACACACATCTTCACTACACACTACAATATACACACTCACAAATACACAATACACAGCAGTATACACACAGCTACACAACACACAGCAGTGTACACACTCACAACTACACAACTCTTTGGCAGAAATGTCTTAAAACAGCACCACCCTTGCTGTGGAATAACGTCGGGAAAATCTATTATGTATCATGTCCTGTAAGGGACAGTGGGGGCTTGTCAATACCCCTGTCTCTAAGTCCGACGCTAATGCTGCATATATGAATATTTCTGTGTATATTAGCAGATATAAATAGATGGCCTTTAGGTGCTGCCTATCACTCACCATCAGCAGGGCAGGACGTGCCGGCCGCTCCGTGGCTCCTGTAGAAGACACGGTGGAGGAGCCCGGCCAGGGGAGAGCAGGAACGTGGGCCCGGGCCTCCCTCAGCTTCCGCAGGCAAGCAGGACATTTTTGTTCTCACTGACACGCGAACATTAGCTGCTCTACGTGCGTGCATCTGTAGTGCTTGTTCACTTCATGAAACTTCTGCAGTATGAAATAATCCAAATGATTAAACTTGTCACCTTCTCCTATGAGGCCCGAATTCCCTGAGAGACAGAGAGAGAGAGAGAGAGAGAGAGAGAGAGAGAGAGTGAGAGAGAGAGAGAGAGAGAGAGAGAGATCCTTGAGGGGGTTACGTCACACCTCTGCCAAAGCCCACTACAGCACCTGGAGCACAGACATGTTGTCAGAGTGCATTAATCTTCCCACCATTCAATACAGATTCCTTTCATAAGCAATTTCACTCATTAGAGAGAGTGTGCACACAGAGAGGCAACTACAAATTAACAAGCTAAAATATATAATTCACAGATGGATGCCTTAGGACCACATGCTCCTGCTTTTTGAGTGAGTTTGTTGTATTTTATAACTGACTCCTACCTGGAGATTGCTATAAGAGCAGTCCGAGTCAACTCTCAGCAATGCCTACTGGGTTAGAGGTGTCACAGCACCTGGTGTTCAAAACAGGTAGCATATCAAACACGCTTTAGGTATGGAATTTTAAAAAGTGATCAAATACATATGTGATATTTACATACAGTACATGTCGTACCAATATAAAACGATTCTGTAGGAGATGAGCAATTGTGCAATTTTAGAGATAACATCTCCATTCTCCCAGGAAATCATATAAAACCAGACAAGTAGGTTTTAACATATTTAACATATGTTAATTTTTATCTTAATGTTTTGTCTTACTAGGGTTTTGTGGACTTGTACATACACATGGAAATAATAATAGTTGTGCAGTATTTTATATAGTAAAGTAACACTTTACTATTTTATATAGTAAAGAAATTAACTGTGTGACTTGCCTGAAATTTCATGTCTTTGAGCTCCACGATTTTATAATAAATGTGTTACTGTTAACTGCACCAGCCATAACTCATAACATTTTTTGTCTTATTTACTATACATTAAACATTTTTTTGTCTCATGTTTAATATACATCTTGATTAATCCTAGTCTTAGTAAAGAGGAAAAATCTCTTTGCTGCCCTTTGGCTCCTCAACCTGAGCAGGTCGTCTCCTTCAGTGACATCCTGTAGAGGACAGCCATGTCTTTGGGTTTCTCTGGGGGACATATTACAACACATCTGCCTTTGAAGCTATTTATTCTGCCACCAAATGAAATGGATGCTCAGTGCGGGGACGTGCTAGCCAGCAGAGGGTCAGTAGACCCAAACGTTTTATAACTTCTGTTAGAGGAGATGTAAAGTAGCAGTCTGAATGCTTACTACAGCATCTGAAAGGCAGGTCACATATCCAACGAGGACGTACAAGGCTTATTAGCTCATTTAAGTCTTTGTGACTCCCTTCAGACTGACTCCCTTCAGACAGAGTGACTCACTCTTCATATGGAGAGCGTGTTCAAAGTGAGGCTCATGTTTCTGTGGAGGGACAGAGAAACCCACTCTACATCTGCATGATTCTTTTTTTTTATATGTTCACCTCCATGTCTGGGTAGATTTCCTTAACCTGCTCACCCACAAGAAGCCGTTACACAGTTCAATCAGGCTTTCTAATAAACTGACCTGTGCTTTAATGACTAATTCATTGTCTCCTTTATTACCTTCATGGGCATAAACTGGATTAATGGCTTGAGTGAGGTTAAAAACAGGACCACTCTGCTTTCTCTCCATCCATTATCAATCATTCTTTAGCTTCTTCAAAGGAGAAGAGCAGCGGAAATTGAAAGAAAACGAGTCAGCGTCTTGATGGAGGTAGGTGGGGGAACGTCTGGCCGATAGGGAGGAATATCCTTGGGTTTTACTGTGAATTAAGCCGATAAGAGACTTTCCACAGAGCGCAGAGCTTGTAACTGTAGGTCAGTAAGAGATTAGCAATGTACATCGGCCCTTTTAAACCCCACCGCTCTATTGAAAGGTATGTGCAAAAATAGCTAATTCTTGGAACATAATATCATCATATTGATATTTTCCCTCAAGAAGGGTGAATCCAAGCATATGAATACATGTTTAATACTATACTGGTCATTCAATATATATGCATTTCACTTGCACACAATAACTTTGACACAGAACCACTGCAAAAGACGACAAGAACTTTTTCTAAAGCTAGAATTTCACTCCAGCCTGAAAGGGATGCCAACTTGCTGGAACACAAAGTTTTCTTCTCTATAAATCTGCAACAAGACAGGAAAAGGGACCTGAATTTAATATTTCATCTAACTTTTTATCTTGGTGTTTGACAGTTACTGTAGTGTCCTTTCCTTATCCTGCAGCCCTGGTATTTTATTCATAAATTCCTAGAAGGGAGTGAGATGGAGAGAGTGTGAGCGAGAGACGGAGAAAAAGAGAGACTGGAGAAGAGGAGAAAAAAAAAAGAGAAGAGAGGGAGGAGACGACCAGGAAGCGACAGAACGAGAGAAGGCCAAGCAGAGGCTGCGTAAGTTCTTTGTTTACCATTTTCTCCCCCTCTCACACATATGTGCAGCACAATCTGTGGCCCCTCTCTCTTAGCACAGTCATTTCTGACACACTTAATGATTTACTGTACAGTATGCCATGCCAGATGATTGGTGACATGTAGGATGGCTGAATAGGGAAGCACTAGGCAGCTTTCTGGAGGGGGGGGGGGGGGTGTCTGGGATTCGGGGACGCCTTGAAGATGGCAATTCATTATATTTAAGACAGGTATGACATCCTTCTTCAAGGAAGCAGTACCCATACATATCGAGGGGGTGATTTTTTTTTTGTGGTCATAGTAGGGAGGGGTAGGTAAGTACAAAGGAATGCCTGGCTGTTTTTGGAGATGACATAAAGATAGGGGGGAGGGAAATGATGGCGGGAGGCTGCAAAATAATGGGTAATGGAGGAATTTAGCCCGAGGCTATATGCCTGCTTTGCCTACTTCTGTATAACTAGTATATTTATAATTCAAATACATACCTTTAATAATTAACAACCATTGAATATTAAAGGAGAATACAAGATTTCACGAAGAGACATAGTTGGGAGAGAATGCATTAAATTTCAATTCTGGGTGCGTCGAGGAACAAAGAGATAACCGGGGAAGTGAAAGTTGACGACTGTTTTCGCCCCGTCCCTCCTCACAGGCAGGACAGCCACGTATAAGACAGGCCAGGCCCATCGTTATCCTGAGCTGTGCCATTACAACAGAAGATTTAATACCATCACAGCGGGAGTCCTGCTAACACAATGACATGCGTGTTTAATTTTGCATCATTTGCAGTGAAATTGCTTACAACTGGTTATATACACAAGGTAGCAAGCTTGTTACACACTACAAATAGACCCCGATTCTAACTTAAAATGTATTTGGTACTTTGAATGTATCCGTCTTAGGAGTGGAGGTTAGAGCATCCTGGGTTATTTTGGATGGGCCTGGCATTTTCATGTTAGCACACTGGATAAATATGTAGGCCTACTGTTCCAGTTAAAGTCAAGCTAACTGTGGCCACACCAGTCTGTTTTTAATGGCAGTTTTTCACCTAGAAACCTGATCTTGAGTATTTTTAATAGAATATTTCATATGAATTAATCTATATGTTGGTGAATGAATTCTAACTGCCATAACTTAATGTTTGCATTACAGTGATTGAGGTGTTATTATTTGCTTTTACACTGTAACTCATTCCAGTTATATGGCAATGTTGGTTAAAGGGAATCTGGCTAATGTAAGAGTCTACGTACCATTTCGAATAGCTGTAATCCTACCACCACCCCCCCCCCCCCCCCCCCCCCCCCAAACCCACCACCCCCCCATCTGATTTCAGGAGCTGATATTTCGTGTAGCACTCTACTCCAGCCAAACCAAACATATAACATGTCCAAACCTGTGACGAGTTGTTGCGCAAACATGCTGACCCCCGCTGAACAAGTCATGCTTTTAAAATCAATAAAGAGCAGCCCATGCTAAATGACATGGCAACGGTGAGCAGCAGGAGACCTGCACGGACTCTAGAACCTTCTAGCCACAGCTGTTTTGCTCACACCAAGCAAGGCTCTACCAGGACCGCCACAGGGTGCACAGCTGGACAGCTTATATATGACTTGGTGACTAAGAATTTGTAAGTTGATTGTTAATGCCATTTTTGTTCATGAAAAGATCAGTGATCTAATTAAATCATTCCAAACTCACATGTAAACATAGAGCACACCTTTGTGGAAAAAGTAACATTTTTTGGCTTGTCTAGCTCGAACTAGCATGATGCTGGCAGGAAGACTCTGTCAAGTAAGTAATGTGTTCAGTGGGCATATGCTGTATATAATATAACCTATAGTAAGGCACTGCCACTGGTGATTTCAGGGAAAGTTTTTGTATTTGCTGGAATAGGCCTAATGTTTTATTTTTAGCTTTAAAAGTTGCTGTGAACCAACTGACCATCCAGAAATCAAATCTGAGTCTGGGCCTGACCGCCTCATGCCTTTCTCCACATCGCTGTAACGAGGCTCACGAGGAGACGACTTTTCAGTAACGCACTTGAATGCCCTACATATGAAGCTGCGAGGAGTCAACCCCGAACACTGAGCACAGTATCTGGTTTGATTAGCTTAACACTGGTACAGCTCTCATGGGAGTGCTGCGATACCACAGCATGGATGCGTGGTATACTGGGACACGTAAATACCATTTTAGAGAGAGAGGTCCCAAGCTGATATCAGAAACTGCAAATTCAAATGCATTATCCTTATTTGTCAGCGAATGTTCTCTGAATGCAACAATTTGCATATGCTTAATAATACGCAAGGACTGTCTGCATAGGCAACATGACAAGACAGGCCTCTTTGATGTAGCTTATGCATATTGAAAACCCACAAGAGAAATCACTTTCATTATTCATTCATGTTTAGATTCAGTTTCGCATGTTTTGGTTGTTTTGCACTCTGAGATGTTTTACTGTAGTTGTGCTTTTCCTCATTTTCATAGATCCGAGTTTTTTTTTAAGCATATGCATTATTACCAGTAAACCAGTCAGCAATGAACACAGTGTGAGTTTATATATAAATGTATTCCATACACACAAAACTAGTCCAATTTGCCATTTTTGTGGCTGCAAATATATCACTTTGGCCCAGAACAGTGCCGCCATTTGTGTTCAGATCCTAGGGAGTCTCTCTGTCCGAAACCCCACGACATCCTTGAATCTGAAATCTTACTTGTTTAATTCACATGCAAACTCAGTCCTGTTAGGGTCTCCCAGTAGTTGGTGTCCTGGCACCTGAGCACTGTTGCACCTCGTTCCCGGGCCGTTGTAGCCACGCCGGTGTGACGACGCTCCTCGGGGGCTGATCTGGGCTCGGGCTCCGCGGTGCACCCGGAAGTCAAACTCCTCGTGCTCTAAGTGCCGCCCATCTTGTGTCTCCACTTGAGTCCTCTCACCTTGTGACAGTCTGTCAGGAGCTCAGCCACAGGCCATAGTGTAACAAAGGCGACGGGTTGCCAGAATGCAGCCTGACTCCTTCTCACTGGGAAAGTTCCACAACAAACTTTCGACAAGTATGAGTTTGTTGAGCGCTGCAGCCATATAATTTAATGTAGACCAGAACACGTGGCTGTATGTTTTATTTGTTGTCCTTCTTGCTATAAATCCAGTGTCTTTTGTACCTACGTTGCTCAAACATCCTTTATTATTTCTGTTTAAAGGCTTTGCAAATAATTTTTCACAAACCCTCAAATTCTTTCCCTTCAATCAGTTACATTTTTTTAATATTCATAGTTCTGTAAAAATGTATTATTATAGTCTAATATAGTTAACTATTATGGAGTTGTTGCTATTTTCAGGCAACTTTTATGTGCTTTTGAGATGCATTACTTGAATGTTGGAGAAAATAAATAGAAAAACAACATTATTAATACATCATGCTATAATGTCTCATTTTAATGTTGTATAATTTTTTGAAGCCTATATTATGTAACTATGAAGAGCTAAACCATACAGATGAAGTTTGGATGGTGGACTAACCTGTACTGTTCCAGAAGGGTGCATTACAGATAAGGATTTTTAGCTTAGAAGTACAGTTGATTTGTAACCTGAAACCCAGAACCTCAGTCCGATTACACCGAGGTCCCTCCCATTTATTTTATGCTAGCCAATCCCCCTCCTTCCATCTTCAGGCTTATGTAATGAGTTCGAAGATGCACTTGTTAAACAGTGAGGTATTACACTTTATGGACCCTCAATAATTAATGACTTGGCCTTATGCTGAGTGAATATTTACATGTAAAGTATCCCTTAGAGCCGTCCGTAAGCTACAGGGAGGGAAGTGTGTTTATAATGTTAAACTCTCACACATCTTAGAATCTGGATTTTGCCTCCAACCATTTCACACTCCAACCACAGCATTGCACACATTTATTGCATCATAATCATACATATCCTCGCATCAATAGGATCAAAGGATTTTTCTTGCTACGATGTATCTAAATAAATGTTCCAGCTGTAGCTGTGGACAAATGGCTGATACTGTGTCTCTTTTTTATGGTAAGCATTAAAGCTGCAGAGTAGCATGACTGTAGTGGCTACATTTTAAGACAACATACGACAATAAAAAAAATCTCAGGTGCCAACACACATACTCCACCTCATATTTCCATATCCCATTTTCAAAGATCACATGGCATTTTATGGTCAATACAAATAGACTGTAATTGCAGCGTTACCATTCAGTGCTGCTCTGTAACTGGTGTGATCCTGAGACGTATCCTACAGATGACGACTTTCTGCAAGAATAACCGTCTTTTTAACTATCAGAAAAAAGTCCTATGGCCTTTTATATTGTTCCACATAAAGTGCCTTTAACAACCTTCTGTAATGGTGTGTCCTGTACATCACACTCATTGCTGTACACAAGGAGCTCCAGAGCCTCTCCTACGCGTGCCGGAGACGAGTTACTCGTGTATGGCCGTGAGGTGCACAGTGCAAAGCTTCACACGCGTTCTGCTTGTGTGCAAAATATCGCAGGGTCTAATATTTACTAAGGGATCCAAGCCCGTCTGCTGTCACTGCCTCTGTGAGTGTCCCCGTGGCAGGCGTCTCCGTGCTGTCTCCTGTGTGGATAAGTGGCTGGCTGCAAAGGGAACGGGTTCCTTTGATATTTCACTCCTCATTTGAATCAGCGGTCCCTTTATTTGACAATGTGGCGGTAATTACCTGGGTCCCATGCTTGATCTTCCAGAACCAGGGGGAAACACTCCAAGTGGAAGGAACGGAGAGAATAAAACGGCACCCGATATGGCAACAGCATTTGTTTAAATAAACTGCAAACAAGTGTGTGGTAGTAAAGGTTTTAATTGGATCTGTATGGAGAAAAAAAAGACAATTGTATGATCTTCAGGTGTTAACATTTAACTGTAATCATGCACTTCGGGATACGTGTTTAATGATAATGCCTTTAATTGGGAGGTCAGGAATACGGGCAGGTGTCAATCTCATTTGCTGGCAGTTCTGAAGTGGACTGGCTGAAACAGAATTCACATTCTTCACCCAGGAAGGGACAGCATATTATAATATTTTTATTGGCGATGTACAAATTTAATGTAGGCTATATTGTTCACTGAGAAGAAATGAAATGTCACACTAAAATTTCATAGCAGAATTTTGCATTAGCTTTCAAAAGGACTGCAGGTTTCTAAGCTAATTAACACATTTCTCTCATAATAACGAATGCACATCCCACAACAGCAAAGTGTTCTGGGGCAATTTGGACACTTAATTATGTACCGCATGTCCGTCTGAAGTGCTGTATTCAACCGCAAACACAAGTGCCAAACTAACAGATTCCTGGTGTCCTTTCTTTCTAAGACACATTCTTGAAACAAGCTATTTAAAAAGGCTAGCACAGAGTTATTCTAAGAAGTTAACTTTAATTAATTTAAATTCAGCCTGTCATGCAATCTGAAAGCAGAAACAAAAAATGTTTTTGAAACAGTTTTATTACGGTTCTAGCAATTTCACACATATCTTCTGAAACCATTATCTCGGAAATTGTAACAGTAAGCAAGTCTCCACACGTGTACCTGACTGTGGTGCTCACGTAAATGTTTTACAGTGCAAATAAATTGGTCTGTAGTCTCGAAGAAGAGCTTCCATAGACAGCAGCGTGTGAAGAACACCTCACGTCGCTTTTTAACGTTTTCTTTTGTTGCTATTGGACCGGAATCCACAGAGACCGACCAAGCCAGTGTCCACGCCTTCGGTATCAGCGGGAAATGCCTATCGGGATGAATTTTTCAATTGCAGCTAAAAGCCAAGATCATAAACGTGGAGTATCACGTTTGGACTGTGATCGTGTGGAAGCTACTATGAATAACGTGGCGGCATGATCTCACGTTTCGTTTAAGTAGGCTAGATTTCTGCTATAAACGGATGTAGATCGCAATATACGCAGAGAAAGCCGTTAACCGAAAACACACTGCGTGTTATAATGGCTTAAATACCCGGCCTTAAGTCATGTTTCCTTGCGGGGGGGGGGGGGGGGGGGGGGCGTCTTTATTGGCCCATGTTTCTGTTTCAAAATCCGTATTAAGGTCACCGATGCGCTACTTGGCTGCTATGTAGATAAGGACCAATGTGTGCTGCGTAATAAAAACCGGCCAATATTACTGCTTTATACACCTTAAGCCAAATAAATGATGAGTGACACACACCTAACAAACGAGTCACCATGATTAACTCCTCGACATCTCGGCCCTATACTTACACTTCTGGCAATTACATCCTATAATACATCGCGATAATTCCTGGTTGCATTAATACTCTTTGGGGACTGAGAAAACACCTGATTATAGTTAATGCAGCCAAATGGGCTTTTATTTATTTATTTATTTTATAGCTCACTCTTTTGACATTTAATTCGTTAAGTCGCCAATTGATAAATAACCAAGAATTACTTTTTGATATCTAACATCAACGATCGATTGTAAATCACTTCATCTTCAAAATAACTAACTTTTATAATATCTACAAGACAAACATACAATTAGGTTATCTTAAATTTCACGATGCCTCGTTCAGTTAAGGATTTGTTTGAACTTTCCGGACCATCGCAAAATTGAAATATTTTAAGCAATTTTTGGCTCAGCCAAATAATAATTTCATTTGTAAAGATTTGGTTGACTACAGGTTACAAACAGAAAATTTTAGAAAGCAGATTTTAATTTAAAAAGGCTAAATAATAGTGCAAACCAAGTACAACAATAATATAATAATATTAACAATAATAATAATAATAATAACACTGACGAAGAAGAAGAAATTATCACAATAAAACAATGTAAATTAAATGAAGATGAAGATAGTAATATTTTAGCAAATAATAAAAAATGCGAGCTTTATTGGCCTACTAAATACTTAATTTGTAAGTATTAATATCGCAAAATCTGTACACAATTTATTTGTCCTCCAGTTTTCAATGTATGATTTTGATTTGTTCAAAACTTTGATCATATTTTATGAGTCAGGAAGCATCCACAAATACATACCTAAGTGCGGAAATGTAATATTTTAGAATAGCTAACTCGCAGAGACTATAGTCTTGGACTACGAAGTTACAGATTTTTATGCACAAAATTACAAACGAAAAACAGGTATGCTTTTTTCGACACAACTTTATTCTAAACCTTCCTGATTAGCCATTTTAACTGCATATTCGTTGTTAAAAATTTCAGTAGTTCATGCAAAACTATAAATCTAAGTATTTATGTTTTCTTTAAAAATTTTTATTGTTTGTGAGACGGAAATTTTCATGTTCCATTTTTATTAATCTGGCGTTAGCAAACAAAACGTAGGCTACCACAATCCGCCAGATGTCGCTAAAGGGCTGCATATTTTACACTGTAGGCCAGCCAAAAGGCGCTAAGATTTTTAACATTTCCATGGGAATGCCAGGGTTACATTTTGCGCCCTCCAGCCCCATCCTATCTAACCCAACCCCCACCCCAAACACACACATCCACACTTACTTCACCAATCCACACTGTACGCGATACAGTGAAAGGAAAACACGCCATTCGGACTGAAGAGTTTACAATTAGCTCCTAAACTTTTTATAAGTTGCAAAGTCTACATACAGGTAAATTAGCGTAACTTCACTTGATGTCAAAAAGTTCAACTTGATGAGGTAATTTAGATTACATTTCGCATAATAAAACTATATTAAGTGTGATCTTACTTTTTATTCATACAAATATGCACTACTAATACTAAAACTAATACTAGTTTTAGGATTTTAGGAAATATGTAGACCACTGTCTACAAACTAATAGCTCAAAACAAAGCAGAGACTGAGATCTCCAGATAAGGCGCGGTTAAACTAATCCCTGCAGATTTTCTCTGTACTAAACAGGGAAGTATTACTTTAGAAATCTGCGCCTTAATTTTGCATTTGCTGTCTCATTTAAAATGCTCTTTGCATGCTAAGGCTTCACGTAAATTTGATAGGCCTACACGCATCTGCGGGCAAAACAATCGAGATTTAAGTAAGATTTGTTTTGTGTTATGCTTTTGAGGACATTATATATATTATATTTTATATATATAATATATATATTATATATATAATATAATATTTATAAACAATTGATGATTTATGAACCTGCATATATACATCTCCATATATATATCATATATATATATATATATATATATATATATATATATATATATATATATATATATATATATATATATATATATATATATATATATATAGTTCTTATCGTTTAAAGCGTTAGGCTTTGAGGCTGAGACTGAACAGCTTTCACAGGCACAATTGTTGGTTACAATACGCACGCAGGACATGAGAGTGTTCGTGGGTTTGTGATTGTCTCACTGTTTTGCTTGAAATGGATCCTGTGCATTCTAATGAATCCGAACGCAGCTGGGCATGTCCCACGCGGACACCGAGAGCTTTAACCCTAAACTGACCTCAGTTTGACACCCCGAGATGAAATTTTACCGCCCGTTAATGTCATGTTCTGCAAGGGCGAAGGATCCGTATGTTGACCGAGTCAGGGTCCCCTGGAAAATAGTCTCCCCTTCATATCGCGCATGTTTGTTTAGGTCACTTAACTGGTTTACTGTAAAGTATCCCAAAACAACCCAAATAACATAGGCCTATTTGTGATCTTCTCAAGAAAGTTAACACTTGCATCTAACTTTAAATATGAGACTACGAGTGTATGGCATGGTTCCAAAACAGGAGATTATCACGACCTATAGTTTTTTTTTATCTCAGGGAAACTTATCTTATCCTTCATAATCTCAAGGTAAGTTTGGATCTCCTGTAGCCTATTTTAATGGCTATAGAACATCTTTTTGGACGTGTTAATAATTTGAGCCATATGCGATTATCTAAATTAGACTGTGTAATAGTTGCAATTTTTCACACAATAAAAGCGTAAATATCAGTTTCACCCTAATTAGTAACTGAAGCAGTATTAGACAAGTAACCCCTGAGCGAGCTACTGGTTTTTTCAACTACACCGTGCCTACTTCAAGCAAATATCGTACACTATGCAAACTGCAGAGGCTTGAAGACGAAAAATACAACACATTCAAATGTGCAAATGCATGTAGTTCCAACTCAAAACTAAATAATCAAAATGTTTAGATAGCAGCACCGCGATCGTGCTGACCTCACCTGGTTTAAAACGACGACATCGTTCGCTCTTCTCGTCCCTAATCTCACGCGTTCTCTGATACACTCCTATTCATGGAAATGTTACTAAAGACATATGATATTCACTTACCATTTTTATCCTGGAAACGTCATTTATGTGTATGTTATTCTTTGATATTTTCGTCGCTTTTAACACAAACTGCCCGTTGTCAATGCTGCACGCGTTCTCTGCGCAGGACGCAGCAGTGGTCAAATGTGGCGCGAGCGCCCGCTCTGCGCAGTAGTCCCCCTCGCGCTCTACTGCATGCTGTGATATCCGTGCAGCCGATTGTCAGCCCTTCAGTTAGTTTTCTCGTTGTGCTCCCCTTTGCTTTTATGTCAAAAACATATTTGTTGAAAGCATTGTGAAATCTTATTTAACTGGTAATTCCATTGCAAATGCAAATAACCAAACGACTTACTTGTCTTTAGGGTAGTTTATTGACCGTATTACTGAGCTCATCCCACTCCTAGGAGAAAGTCTTCCCTAACCGGTGAACTGTTAATTCAAAAAACAAAACAGGTCACGGAGCTTTAAATGTAGCCACTTATGTGAAAACCTATCAATACGACGATGATGTCACATGCGCAGCGGTGTGTATTGTCATTGATGTGGCTAAATATTAAAAGGGATGGATGACCTCTTTCGGTTTTGAGCTCAAAAAGCGCTTGGTATTAGGGAAAAGGGCCAGCAGTATTGCAATCGATGGCCCGGGCATTGCTCCTCCTCTAAACTTCAAGCTTTCCTCATGATTGATGATCTTGGGGCGCTTTGATAATTGACTACTCCGAGGTAAGGCACAGATTTCTATCTTGAGATGTGATTGGACGAAAGACACATTTAAACACTTTCCCTAAAAACATTTTTTTTTCTGCGTGGGAAAGTTCATTTTAATCCAAAAGGGGTGCTCAATAAGTACTAACAAGCAAAATAACTCATATTTAGAACAGTAACTAGAGATTAGGGATTGCAACAACCAGTCGTTTAGATTGGTTTGACCGACCCTGGAAACAGAAGCCGCACACTTAGATATCAAAAAAGCTTGGAGAATAGGCTGTACTTCTGACTGAAACCTCCGACATACTGGACAGTGCTTGTGGTGGCCTTGTAAGGTATATTTCATTATCTTTTCTTTCATAAAGCTATGTTGTATATCTTTAACCGGAGAACAAATGCATAGCCGAAATTCGCAGATATTTATAGAAGGGGTAAAGTATCAAAATATGTTTTATTCAAAATATGCTAGTAGACTAGACAAGAAGAGCAAAGTGTATTGTAGTCTAATTGGCTAAATGCATTTTTATATCTTAACTAGATGCACAATCGTGTTGATATCATTGCTAAAACGCAATGCACATTAATGCACAAAAGGAGTTTTAAGTGTTTTCCCCTTTCTTTCCATTTCAGATACTCCAGCCTCTTATCGGCGGTGGGAAGTAGCCTATGCGCTGTGTTGTCGGGCTCCCCCCGTGCGGAGTTGAAGCCGTCCTCGTGCACGCTCTGCATATCACAGGGTTTGGTCTCCTCTCCCCGTGTAGCTGCTGCACGACTGGCTATGGCCAGCACTACTTCCGGGTTCCGTCATTTCATTCTCCCGCCGATCAGCGCAGCGAACTGACTCTGTTCTATAAGCAAGCCAGCAGCCAACCTGCCAACACTCGCTGACACTCACTCATCTCAGACTGCGAGATAGACCAATACCTACCGGGTAAAGGAGAGATCTGAACCGCAATCTTTTAATACACATCGCTCTTTTTCTTTTTTAGAGTAATAATAAAACAAGAAAGCGACGGCGGAGGCATTAAGGAGACGCGGAGTTGTTGGATGAAAACGGACTAAAAAGATTCATCCTCTCTTGAACATCATCACCGACCATCATTCATTCATTACCTTGACAACCTCTGGCTTTGATTGACAGCTGGAGTGGCAAAAAGCCATGAGACACGACAGTTTAGTTACATGCAGGTTGTTGATGGGCCGATTGTGACCTTCAGTTTGGTTCTTGGTGTTTTTTTTTTTCTTTTTGAGCAAGGAGGAAAACAAGAAAAATTGCAAAACTCTTCCTGATGCCCGTGCTCGGTCTGAACTATATTGGAGAATAGGAGAATTCACGAAGTTGCTTGAAAAGGGGATCTTGCCACTAAATCACTTTCTTACCAGACTGGGATATTAAACATACGACACATCTAGGAGTTTATTGGAGCGCAGCCTGATGGCGCAAAGGGTAGGTTTTAAATCTCCAACACTTACCTACACAAATCCACTATAGGAGGGCCTCGTCTGTCGCTCTCCGCAGGACGGTGACGGTTAATTTACTATCTACTGCTATCTAAGGCATTTTATTTGACAATTTCGCCGAATCTCAACTTCTCAAGCGCCGTGACAGCCTGTGGTACACCGGCGGACCCGACAGCTTTCTGCAGCACTTTTAACGGAAGACTTAAGTAATAGCTACGAAAGTAATCGGCGGAAACCTGAACTTTTAAACATGTTTTTGGTAATTACAAATAAATAGCAGAACTTTACGCTCGCACGGAAAAGTTCGTCTATTTCTAATCACGTCGCAAATGCGATTTTTGCCAGTCAAAGCCGTCTTTTCGCTTTGCTTTTATTTTAACGCGATAGCTACTTTTCTCGGAAACTGTGCATTCCGTGCACATTTATTTGACTTCACTTTCTTCTGTTTTATTCTAGTACGATGAATTGGCCCATTACGGCGGCATGGACGGGGTGGGAGTTGCGGCATCTATGTACGGGGATCCGCACGCGCCCCGGCCGCTGCCCCAAGTGCACCATCTGAACCACGGACCGCCGCTGCACGCGAGCCAGCACTACGGTGCACACGCGCCCCATCCCAACGTGATGCCCACCAGTATGGGCTCGGCTGTCAATGACGTTTTAAAGAGGGATAAAGATCAAATTTATGGGTGAGTGAAAATGATCACATTGGTGTTTCTCTTTAGTTTGTTGCTTTCACGGAGTCCGTGTGAGTTTGATGCAGAAGGACTATTAAAACACACTGAAGTATAGGAGTATTGTGTTTTGTTCAAAATTGCTGAGCTGCAAATCTCGTACGTTCTGCTCAGTATATTTTAATTTAATTTTGAGAGGGCTACACTCAGCGTTTAGGATAAGAGTATTATTTTGAAATTTAATTTCAGTATTAGGTGTACGATGAAGCTGTGTTACAGCAAACTTATATCATATAAACTTTAAATTAAACAGGAATCCAAAATTAGAAATAAAAATGATTCAAATAAAAAAAAAAAACTTGTAAAATATTTCAGACGGTCTAAACGATAAACTGACCTTTTCTCTTCATACGATAAGGCTTTGTGTTTGCAAAATCTTAGCTGGCTGAAAACAAAGTTATAAAACTGGAAGCGACTGCCCTTAAACCGACGTTATTAGCCGTGGGCACACTCGCCACTGCAAAGATAAAGTGCAAACGGCCGCGTACGTTAAGAAATCCTGAACTATAATGTCTGTTTTTGAACTTTTCACAATGTCGACAAAGCTTACAGTTCACCCGTGTGCTCCATGAGAAACGTTACTCCGTAAAGGCCAAATTACAGCTATGCTCGCGGTTATAGCTCCAATGTAAACAACCAGTAAAGCCACGAAGTATTACACTAATTTTGCGTGTGCGTATGTTAAATAAAACGCAAAAACTTAATTGCACACGGTTAGTTGATGGTGTTTTTGGCCTCTTGCAGTCACCCCCTGTTCCCCCTGCTCGCGCTGGTGTTTGAGAAGTGCGAGCTCGCGACGTGCACGCCCAGGGAGCCCGGGGTGGCAGGAGGAGACGTCTGCTCCTCCGACTCCTTCAACGAGGACATCGCAGTCTTTGCCAAACAGGTTACTTTAGACACGTATTTCTGATCATTCTTTGACGCACCAGCGTTTGCATTTGCTGTCTCATTTAAAATGCTAAGGCTTCACGTAAATTTAAATTTGATAGGCCTACATATTTATTGCAGCGTTTAACACCTGTCATTGGGCTGCGTCAAACCATTAAATATATTTTATATAAAAGGCAAAAAGAAAGAAGGATTTTATTGCGCGAAAGATTAATTCTGACCGAACTGTTAAAATATTTGAAAATTGCATTACCTTATGTACGCATGTTAAAGACTACACTTACATTTCTCTGAAATAGTTTCCGAATGGAAATTACAACCTTTATCCTGGCCTATTAACTTTATGCACGTAGTATAATTAATGACCGACAGTTTACCTAAATTGCAGTGATTGCTGTATGGCCCAGAACTGCATGGCGGGGTGAAATTAAACTGCGATTTTGTTTTTACTTTTAGGTTCGCGCAGAAAAACCTTTATTTTCTTCAAATCCAGAGCTGGACAATTTGGTAAGCTTGATTCTTGAACTGTTGGTGATTTCCAGGCAGCCGTGTAGTTGTTAGTGTGGTGAATTGGTTTTGGTGACCCGTATTATGAGTAGGTTATCGGGATGGCAAAGTAAATATGAGGGGATTTGACGCAAAAGCGCAACACAGACGCTGGACGGGCTTATTTGAAGTGAATAAGGAGGAATCTCCGAGAGGTGTGGAGTGGCAGGGCATTAGGCTACCACAGGAGGCCGTGAAGGAAGTCTCTGATTAGGTCAGACGAAGCGCCGTGCGTCCACACAGGCTCGGTTCCACCAGCCTAATCACCATTATCTGAAGTGGATTGTAATTCGCTTTTACAATGGACCTGTAGAGCGGTGCCCACGTCAAGAAGGCGAATGTACCCGTTTAACATTGCAGACAAGCATAACAAAACATTTCAAATGCTTCGTTTTGCATCCAGTATGTTTATTATTGCATTCTCTCATTTAGACAAACTGTAGCTATGGAAATACAAACGCAATGTTTAGCATAAGTAATTAACAAATTTTACTCGTTGCAGATGATACAGGCCATACAAGTATTACGGTTTCACCTTTTGGAGTTAGAGAAGGTAAAGTGTTGGTCAATTTTCTGTATTTATTTATTGCACTTGATAATTTGATGTTACTCTTAATAGTCAGGCTGAATGGTCATTGATAGATTCAGGGTGATAGAGTAATAAATAATAATATAAAAAATAAATTTATATATGCAAATCGATTAGCTCCTTATCAAAAAGGTGTGTGTATATATATATATATATATATATATATATATATATATATATATATATATAATGAGAATTTTAACCGTGTTAGTTTAGATTTAAACTGGTGAATAGAGGTGACAGGGCTCGAGCATATATATACAATGTTTATTTTTTTGCCGTCCAACTTGTTGCTCTGGTCTCCTGAGAATAATAAGACCTGCAACAATTTCACTATTGTTTCCTTGCCTCGGCCGATCGTGCCCCTTACACGTTGTTATTCATAGACTGGCTGTTGACTTTCCCACCCTAAAATGTATTCTTCTCTGCTCTAGGTGCACGAGCTCTGCGATAATTTTTGCCATCGGTACATCAGTTGTTTGAAAGGAAAAATGCCAATAGACTTAGTCATAGACGAACGGGATGGCAGTTCTAAATCCGACCACGAGGAACTCTCGGGATCGTCAACCAATTTAGCCGATCATGTAAGTAACATGGTTTTAATTGCTCTCATAAGGTTGTTGTTTAAAGATAGTAAGCTGCTTCCAGACTCTGTACTGGCCTGCAGGAGCGCGCTATTGTTTCAGGACTATTTGAACATGCCTTATACTAACATCAAGCCTAGTTGCTTTTGCCTTGGCGGAGACTGAACTTTGTTTCACCTTTTACTGTGAATAATAGCCTACTTATAACTTCGTAAAAATTTTAAATCCGGGATTGACGCCTGAATGTGGGATTATGATATTGGTTTGTAATACATGTGCGTTGGTTTGTATGGTTTTGCATGGCGATGTGTAGTGTGCTTAGATTTGCTTGCGACTTGCAGTGACCAAAGGACTGTAAGGCTTGTAAAAGCTGTGATCCCTGGTCGTGCACGTCTTTGCGCATGGTTGGCCTTAAATACAATTCAGAACAAGCGTGAACGTGAGTGAAATCACTATGAACGACCTCGAACGTGCGTTTTAGTGGTGTAGGCGAGTAAAGGACATTTGTGGCGTCTCAAACAGTCAGATATAATGTAGTTAAGTGCTGTTTTTGCACGATGTGCTTGCAAAATCAGTTGTATTGTGGCAAAAAAGCGAAGAAAGTATTTTCCACAGGTTTTATTGGCCACCGTGAAAGGCAAGTTCATAATGTTATATTAGGCCCACAGCTTGACGTTATATGCTGCTGATGTTAATGTGTTTAATTGTTTCTTATTGATCGCTTTGTGGGTTTCTTCGCAATGACTCGCACTTGCGCCTGTTTTACGGCCTTTAGATATAGATATAGTGTGTCCATTTATATGCACATGAAGTGCAGTATCTTTAAATTTGGAAATCGATTTCGTGGTTTAACCGTGTTTATTTAGGCGTAATAAATGCACCATAAATGCAGCTCACGAAGGCTGCTGTGTTAATACGTTTAATAAGTTGTACAGGGCAAAACTACAATTAAACAAACTACAGTTATCGGTGAAATGGTGGTGGTGGTGGTGGTGGGGGGGTGTATTACTACAGGGTTAATATGAATCAGCAGCTCCCAGTAATAATGACTGGAGATTGAAGTAAAGTCACTCCACTTCATATGATGGGTCTAGAATTAACATTGATGTCGGCAAGTTGGGCAACGATTAAAAAGGCCCAACATTACAACTCGCTTTGAGAATAAGTGCAGAAATGAGTCCTGCTGTTGTTTATACTGAAGAGATTAGATAAACTAGCCTGTTTAGTTTCGTGGCAGATGGTAGATGCTCAAGCCAATTTTGGCTCATAAGCAGCCATTGGGCTTGTGAGATGTACTTTTGATAATTAGGGACGTAGGTTTATAAGTCAGGCCGATTATAGGTTTATAAGTCAGGCCGATTATCTTATGGTCATTTTCACGACCACCTCATTAGGTATTTTAGTTTGGAGCGATTTATTTCTTTCATATTGTTACAGTGACGTTTTACAACTGCTAATTGAGCAGTTTGTTGTATTAAACCTGAAGTTTTTATTCTGCGTTTTTAAAGTTTGTAGGCCAGTCTTTTAGGACCACTTATATTTATATGCACCATCATAATACTGATATGCAAATCTTGACTTCAGCATCAAGATTACAGAGTAACTAACCTGCGATGTTTATGTGCAACAGTTATTGTTTTATGTGGAATGTGTATTAAACTTACTAGGTATAGATTTATAGATTAGCCAGCAGAATTTGAATATTATTTACAACACTCATTTTAGGGCTACATCTGTCTGTCTTAAAAAAAAAAACAGTGCAAGCTGTAATTCCCACAGTACACAGGCTAGTTTGCTTATTAAAGATTCTTAGGACTAATGGTGATACAGCTCTTACGACCCCGTGTCAAAAGACACAGGCCTGTCCCCTTCATTACCCAGACACTGAACAAGCAGAACACAGAACCTCAGCTCTGCTAAGCAAACACATCAAACCCATTTGAACCGGAGAGCTAGTTGCTTTGTTTTTAGTCTTTTTTGTTTTGTTTTGTTTGTTTTACACGTGCCTGTTTCATTATTCAGTCTTTTCCGCCTTGTTTTTTAAGTTGGAGATGGGCAAGCAATGTGATAGTTAGATATGCTAATTTATTTAGTTAGAATCTCTCTAGTCCATTTTTCCTTGCATTGCTATGCATTTTTAATATATAGCCCAGGGCCACAGCTCATCTGGTGAAAGTTGGTTTGCTGGGGATGTTGAGGCTTCTCACCATGAAGGAGGCAGCACACTGAACCAGTCGCCCTTTCTGCTACTCTCTCCTTCCCTCGCCTAATAAATACACGCAGGGACTAATAAATACACGTTGATTTACACTCAAAAGCTCGGTTGACTGGGCTGAATGGTTTATAGTGTTGTCAGCAGAAGAGCAAGGTCCTTGTCACAGTGTTTTTAGAGATTCACTTTATATATTTTGCATATATATATATATATATATATATATATATATATATATATATATATATATATATATATATATATATATATACACACACATATAGACATAAATACATCGGTGAAATATTTATATATATGAAACATATATATATATATATATATATATATATATATATATATATATATATATATATATATATATATATATATATATATATATATATATATATGTGTGTGTGTGTGTGTGTGTGTGTGTGTGTGTGTGTGTGTGTGTGTGTGTGTGTGTGTGTCTGCGTTTGTGAAAAGTGGGGCCAGCCCAGTTTCACGCAGTAATTGCCACATACCTTTATGTTTTAATTAATCGAATGTAATTTCACTCTTCTGTGCTACATCCAGTTAATGCAGGGGGAGGACTGAATGCTTGCTGAGTATTATCAGTGCTAATGAATTGGTCTTTGTGTGCGCTGCTACAGTTGCATGGGGTTTTTAATCAAGCGCCCTGCTCTAGCTGCAGTGCTCCCTTGCTGTTGAAATGGCTTCATGGTGCACTGCGTAGCAGGAGATCCATGGGTGTGAATGTGGGGGCCTGGGCCGGTCCGTGACTCCTCCGAGTGTTTATGGCACGTGTGTGTGGGTCCCCTGGAGGTGGCATGCAGGGTATCTGGGCTCCTGAGAACGACTCTATTTACATGTCGTTCCTTCACGTGCGCTCGTCGCACGTGACCGGCGGAGTGAGTTACATCCACGGCAATATTTCTGCTCATCCGAGGCAGCGGATTACGCTCCATTCGTAAATCAATTAAGAGTGGCCTGCTTCTCTTTCGCTCGGGACGTTTACATGGTCTTTGCTCCATGATCGACTACCGCAGGCCTCTGTGTTTGCATACATATAGCCTACAGGGCTACTGAAGCCAGTGAACCGTGCGTTTGCTTAGTTCTGGGGGTCTTCTAAATGAAGCAGCGCGCGCAGCCCTGCTCTGCTACGATTCCCCCTTTCAGGCAACACATGGTAGAATAGCCTCCGTCGTCCCTCACGGTTGTTTTGTGACGGGATGATGTCTGACTCTGCGTATCCTGTTTGATTAGTGCTGGGGAGCACAGGCCTGTTGTCAGGACTCCTCTTTGAACCAGACTGCCAGGCCACGCCCACTTGTTGCAGCGCCCAGTGTAACGCAATCTCGCACCTCTCCAAGAACTACGCGTCACCCCGGTGGACCGCAGAAACGAGCTCTTCCTCTTCCATGTGTCGAGCACTGGGATTCACTCATTGGAAATATGAATTCATTCTTATTGAGTAATCCAAATATGCTAATGTTGTTGAACATGGCTTTGGGAGTGAGCTTTGCACACTTAGAGTGAAGTGTCCCCCTCTGTACTCCCTGATCTGACTGTTTTTCATGGGAGGTACTCTCTTTAATGAACTATGCCTTATCAAAATGTAAACAGGGCAAATTTACAAGTAGTTTACTAGCACATAGTATGCTAATCAACTAATAAACAAAATAAATCAAAACTGTTTCTTATTTGATACATAGTTAATACTTAATCTATATTCTCGGTGGATAATTGATGGTCTTGTAAAAGCGCAGTACTTAAGGTCAGTCTTCTCTCTACGATCATTCAGAGGGCCTGCGTAATTATGTGTTAAACTCCACACAAAAAAAAAGAAAAGGAGGGGGGGGAGGTTTTACATGCAGGATGCATTTTGCAATACCAGGTGTGGAAGATTTATGGTGCGCAGCGTTTTGTGTGTGTCAGCAGGCAGTAGCAGCGAGTGTGTCCATCGATAGCGCGTCCTGTCTGCCTGCGCCGAGCCCTACACACGGCTGTCTGTAAATACATCACAATCCCTGGGAATCGTAGCACGAACCGGTGACGGTGCTAAATCATTTTTATTTGAGATTTTGAGGGATGGCGGGAGAAGAGGCCGGGGCGTTGGGGAGGCGGGCCGTGATGGGCAGGGCAGCTGTGTGTCTGTG